>NC_061527.1:17597500-17747500 GCF_022379125.1 Scophthalmus maximus | reverse complement strand
AAACCGTTCTGTGTAGATTATCAGTCATTAGGGTCACAGGACAGAACCGCGCTGAAAATCAGAAGTCGTTTCAAACAAAACAAATTTGCATAGTTGAAGACGTTCATCTACTTTCGTATATCACAAAGGACCAACGAGGCATCTTGTCGGTGTCTGTTTGAATATGAACCTCCACAGAGAGGGTTTGTAAAAAAACAAAACAAAAGGAGGTGAATTCGTCTCAGTGAAAGTGGAATAAGTGGTCATAACAAAAGACAAGGAGCTCTAACAACAGCCCATAACATTTACTCTCCAGCTCCAATACCAATTTCCTCTGACTGATTTTTTTTTTTTCAGTTTCAAAAGCACAGTGGTCGTCCAGGCTGCTGTACAGTCTCATCTTCAAAACACATTGTTGTTCCTTCTGTGACACGGAATGAATGAAACCGCATGGAGGGGGAAGTTTCCATATCCTCTACATCTGCTGATGCACTTGGTCTGGGGAAATGGAAGAATCTATGATATCACGGGGGGGCGATCATCTCTGAGCACCCACTGAAGACACGTTATATTATATCTAACATCAGGCTATTAATTATTACAACAGATCAGTGCATGAAGGAAGCGGCGGGCTGTTCCACACGGCGCCACCAGCAGAGACACACAGACCCGCTCCAAGTGGCGCGAGAGACACAGATTACAGTCAAAAGAAACATTACTGTTCATAAATGAATAACACCTCCTCCTCCTCCTCTCCCGCACGACTCACCCGCTCCTGGCCCTGGACGAGCCAGTACACGTACAGGGTGACGAGCAGGCACGCGGCCACCAGCGCGCTCTGCACGGCCACGACCACGGCGAGCTTCCCCGCGCGCCGCTCGCTGCGGCGGACCACTCGGCCTCGCTCGGCGTCCATCGTCCTCTGAGCGCGCTGCGGGAGCGCGGCGCGGCTTTTGAACGCGAGCGAGTGGGCAAGATGGAAGGAGGGGAGTGACTGGAAAGACGGCGCTCATGATCAACACACACACACACACACACACACACAGAGAGAGAGAGAGAGAGAGAGAGAGAGAGGAGAGAGAGAGAGAGTGTGTGTGTGTGTGTGTGTGTGTTTCGCACCTCCACACGCGCAACGGGCGCGCACGCACACACACTTGTACTTCTATCTTATTGAGGACACTCATTGAATTTCCTAAACTCTTAACCACCATCACTAAACACTTGACCCCGACCTCAACCAAACTCTAACCCTGACCATAAAACCACAGACCTTTGGAAAACACACACACACGCACGCACGCACGCACGCGCACACACACACACACACACACACACACACACACACACAGACACCTATCTTATTGAGGACACTCCTGATGCATTAATCCCTATGCCCATACACATCACATCTAAATGGTTGACCCCAACCTGAACCCAATCTATCCCTGACCCCCAACACCGGAGGGACAGGCCTCGGACAGTTCGATGGAAAAAAAGTGCAGCCTGCCCAAAAAATGTCCTCGCTCCATCGGGTCGACGCTCAGAACGGTCCCGACGAAGAAATAAGTACAAACACACACCCAGTGAGAGACGGGCTGTGAAACCTCTCACATCATGTCCGCATGGTTCACATCAGGTATCGGAACCCCAGCCAGTAAGGACTGGAAGCAAAAAGGGGGAAATTACTGTGAAAAGAAATTGTGCTCAAAATGGTCACAACTGTGTTTGACATTAGGATTTGTGTGCCCAGCAACACCTGTTCAAATCCACACACAAGGCAACGTGAACATGTGGAGTGATTAAAAATGCCCCTTCCTACGGATCTTCAACTTCACAGATCTGATTGTGAAAATATTATTTTTCATTTGTAGATCAAAGCTGTGACCATTTTGAGTCCAATTTGTCTCCATAGAAAACAGCCAGCTCAGCTCTGTCTAAAGGGAAAAACCCCGTCGAGACGCTCTCACAAAGTCCTGCATCAAACCACAAGGTGAACGTTTTTTCACTTTGATTCTCAAACGGATTGTCCCCTTGTGATTAGTGAGCTTTAGAGGAGCACATGTTTTTTGCAGTATTTATGCCAAGCTGAGCTAGCAGCCAACTTGTGGTTGCTACAGCAACCGACGTGAGTGCTATCAATACATCTTTTCGAAATGTCAAACTATTCCAATAGGAGTATGCACAATGTGTGACTTTAAATGAAATATTCACGGTATCTGAAGAACACTCCATCTCAGTTCCTGGTGACCAGATATTATTATCAATGAATCAGTGGAACTGGGGGCCTTCAGGGACAGTTGGGGCCGTTGGTAATCTACTCTCACATCAGTCTGTCGCTTGTGTTTCTTTCCCCCACAACACCACACAACTAAGGTGAGTCAGGCCGAGCCAACAGTGAGACTCTTCTTTTTCTTGCAATGTCATAAAGCGTTTTTTTTTTTTCGCTTCTTCCTGTGAACAAAATCTGAAGATTCCCGCCGGCCACCACCTTCGTGAGTTTGAAGACATCAGAAGTTCTGCTTCACTTTTTCAAAAGTGGGTGACGATGACAGTGTGTTGGCGGGACACCTAGTGAGTCAGCACTCATCATGTCATACTTTTGAATTTTATCTTCAGTCTTTCTTTTTTAATATTCCTGTAATAGGTGATGGGACTTCTGCAATGTCATATTCGGTGATGAGGTTATGAGTGGGCTTTGTGATAGACTCTCCATCCCACAGGGTTTTGATATCAAGCAGAAATGATCCTAAAAGGACATGATGTCCGTAGTTATGAATTAATCACACTCTGGCATTATTTTTGGTGTTCCATTTTCCACTGACTGGTTCCCAGCAGGAAAACAAATCCTACTTGAGATGTTGGAAGACAGCGGAAAAAAAATCACTGGTAGGTAATAAAAGCTGAATGTTGTATGACATGAAGCCACAGGAATGCATGACAATTATTTCGGTGCGTCTTCCAAAAGCTAAATATGACAAAACTCAGTGTTTGCCCCTGTGCAGACGCATATATACAGTATTTACTCTGATGTTACCTGACATGCCCCAACATGATTTGAAAAAAAGCAAAAAAAGAAAAAAGAGAAAAAAAAAATCTGTGGTTTTCGTCAAGGTTTCAGTGTTTTGGGACACGTCACACTGAAAACACCTGCTTAGCATAAACGAACAGCTGTCCTATATCATCGGAGGTATTTGTGCACATAAGCACAGAGGAGACACGACGAGCCGGCAGCTGAGAGTGAACACATGCATGTAGGAGAGGGGGCACCTGCCACATGGTTTCACAATGACGTTTCCCCTCTGTGGGCGCAGACTCCAACCAGCCAATACGAGTGTAAACTTACACACCTTACCAGCACTGCCAGTGTTAACAACCATGATGAATGTAAATGTCAAGTGATAAGGAACGAGCTCCTGTGGTGACCGATGATCTGTACCAGAAGCTCACAGTCAAACGGGGAAATCCATCACCAGAAGTAAAGTAACAACTCTTCGATCTACTCACCGGTCGAAAAATATTGATTCAAGGAATACAGACTTATCAGACTCGAGGGGGGAAGAGCGGTTGGTTTGTTTCTTTTCAGTTTCAGCAGACATCAAATGAGGAAGGTTTCTCTACGACTCTACAGCAGCGGAGGATCAGGCCCCAGCTCCACGCTGCGGATTATTCACAGGTGCGTTAAAACCACATTTGAAAGCACCTCTCCGCCTTATCTACCAAAGTCTGTTTCACAAACGAAACCTTTACTTTTTTTTGTTGTTCTGAGGCGCAAACCGCAGATTTTTTTTCCGAGACACTCTCAGGGATAGGCAACATGTGAAATCCCAAATGGTACGGACGATCAAACCTCTGACTAATGTGAGACTGAAAACAGATAATATAGGTTGAAATAATGAGTCAAAATATGGAAACATATTTTTTACAGACAGTGAGACGTGGAATGAAGAAAACGAAAACTAGTTATCATAAACTGAATGTAAACTATAAACCAATGTGTTCCAGATATGACTTGTAATGCTTCTCAGATCAAATCTGACAAAGTAAAAAAAATCTGATAAAAATTATATCTGAGCAATTATAAGTGGGAGGAAAGTGAAAGTCCCTTCCAATAGGAACATATCCGGGCCGACAACACCGGTCAAACAGACGTTGTGCGTTTCAGTGGCGAACACGTGGAAGAACAGAAGGCCGAGTGAGAACCACAATGAAATAGATCATAGTTTAATGCTGAAGTGAACCCACACACCCGTCCTGTCCCCCCCACTTCAAGTCTGTCATGTCAGTAGCTTTCTTATTTACTGCATAATATGGCACTCGGACACACAGACACACACACGCACATCCTTAAGGTTATTTAATATTATTATCCACAATTGTATATCCTCTTCCCATTATTCTACGTCTCTACTTAGTTAAATATGTACACACGGATGGGGTAGGGCTGAGTTGAATCCCTTTTCTCTCCAGTCAAAGTAAAATTTGAGTTCAAGGGGAAATCAGTTCTAAAACAGATGTTCAGTTTCTTGGACTGTAAACGCCTAACAGCCCAGAAAAACTGACTGAACAGTGTCTTCTATCCAGATGTTGGTGGCTCATTTCAAATCCATTCCCCCCGCGTCTCTCTGAGCGCAAACTTTTCCTTTTAGATCATGTCTCCAAACATAAAGCTGGACGGTGGGGAGTATCACAGCAGGAGAGTGGTCACAACCAGCAGCAGTAGACGGCGGTGTTCTCACAGCAGATCCTGTTCTCATGTGCACAATAGTCCTGAGAGAACGTTTTCTATGGCTGAAGAGTGAAACAGTTCCAACACTTGGAATCCGGTGGTGCCAGTCTTGTCAGAGTGACAGACAAGGGTGGAAGAAATGCACAGTCTTTGTTCCACCTTGTCGTTCACTCACTCTGTATCTCTTTCTTCTGCTCCGTTTGCTCAGTCGCCTGCCTCCACGCCCCCCTCGTCTTCTCCATGCTCAGGAAATAAAGTCCGGGGCAGTTCCCCAGTTTTTTTTTTGCCATTTTCTCCTCTCCCTTGTTTCTACGGATGCGGGGGGTTGATTCGGTCCTCTATGAGAGTGTTGTCGGGGCCCTGCGCCTCCATGCACTGCTTAACAGTTGCTATGACTCCAGACAGACGCCTGTCCAGGGCTGCGAGGTGCGGCTCAGCCATGACCGGGTGGATGGGGTCGAACGCCAGAGCCTGCCGCATAGCCGAACTCAGCGCTCCACTTCTCAGGAGGTTCAACCTGTTCCAAGTGGACACACGAACCCTGAACGCGAAGGGAGACGAGATATTATATCAAAACCATCATTACAATAAGACAAAAGTTAAGAGTTGACAGTTTCTTTCAGTACTCACATGCAGCACTGGTAGAGTGGTGCGAGGATGCTTCGTTCATCCAGAGCTGCATTCCCAAAGCTACACACACAAACAAAAGAAAAACAAAATACATTTAAAAAATGTAGTAAGAAAACTCAAACTCAAAAGCATTAACCACACTGTGCTGGTCATGAGTGCACATACACACACTCCAAAAACACAACACACACCACCATTCAGAATCAACTGAAGCATGACAGTTCCTCTTCCAGCCGCCCACAACCAACCAACCAACCAACCAACCAACCAACCCAACCACCCAACCATGAACAGTGTTTGTTACAGGAGAAGCTCCCCTGTCACCTCATGTTCTCTTCTGAGGAGTCAACTGACTTTCAAATTGATTAAGTTACACATCAGTAAGAGTTATTTTGGTTTTAAAAATCTAACTAACAAGCTGACTGGTGACAAGTTGATTAACTGCACCTTGAATGGTACCAATACATTCCATATATTCCAGCTACGATGACTCTGTGAATGATCAGTGAGGTAAAAAGAAGAAGCCCAGAATCACGATTCGTCACATTGTCTTCTAACGTCTCTGTGTGTGTATCCTGTTGTGTTGCTCATGCAGTACTGTGCACTCCTAATCCTGCTACCTGTGTGTAGTTACTCCTGGACCTCCTCTCCAGTTTATCCATTAAAGTTCCCTCATTGCAACGGGGGAACTTGTCTGCAGACATGTCTACGCTGGGGTCCAGCTGGACTCTGCTCCAATAACTACAACCCCCGGGGCCTGTACTGCGAAGCAGGTTCAACACACAGAGGATATGTCGTTGTTATCTGGTTTAACCCAACGTCGGGCGTCCTAATAACCAGATAAATGAACTATGAAGCTGGATATCCACCGTCTCAGTCAACCCTGGGTTTTTCTCCCTGGCTCTGAGCGCCTTCGTGCGGAAGAGGGGGAGTCATTAATTACAATCGTCGGGACCATGAATAAAGTTCTTGATATGATACAATAAGAAACACTGATCAGAAATTATTTTGATATACTTGAATATTGTCAACCTAAGAATAAACTTTATATAAGCACATGAATGTATCAAGTTCAATATTGAGTAAATATTTTTGCCCTTTGGTCCGACTATGAAATATATAGATTTAGAAAGTATTTTATTTCCATTTATTTGTCACAATCTTTTCATGTTATTCTAAGTAGAATAATAAAGTAAAACACTGTCAGAGATTGTCAGGAATTAAAAAATCTAATATTAATGAGTATGTATTTATTTAGTGGGATAAACTCTCCCTCTGTTTATTAGAAGCTCTGTTTTAAAACCAGAGTAGACACATGAAAAGTCTTGAACACCGACACGATTCCACTCATTCATAAATATCTACTGCACTTTATCATTTGTCACTTTACTCTAAACTCTTTTGTCCCAGACAGGATCCTGTAGAAAGATGACTCTGGATTTCCAGAAGTTACCTCAATAAGCGTGTATCCTGCTGCAGTTCAGGCCTCTGGAGCTCGTCTAAAGGAGTTCATCTCATGAACACAAAGATATGACTCGGATCAAGTTGACAAAGAAATTATGTTAGCCCTAATGTTGGAAATAAAATGACAATGACAGTCCAGGAATGACTCTCCTTCTGCTCGCTGACCTCTGATGAACTCATGAAATAAAGATGTATGCAAAACATCAATTTGGCTATTAAATATGAAGAAAACGTGACGTGCTTGATAAATATCATACGATCAGCAGGGCAGTTGGAAAACACCCATCGCGGAAACATTCCCAGTTTTGATCATCAAAACCAAAATGAGTTCAGATAAGGATTAAGGGCTCCGTGTCCTCCCTTCAATCATGTGGCTGTTCCCATGAACCAGCTAAAAGTCGTTTCAGTGGTTATCGAGCTCTTGAAATAGACAAGCACGCCAGAATATGTCAACACAACCAAAAAGTAAAAATGAAAATTAGTCTTCAAATATGAGGTGATCTCACATTGTTGTGCTGATGTGCCAAAACATGTTTTATTTTTTTATAATGGGTTTTCCACTAAATGCCTTTTGCAGATTTCTTTTTCATGTACAATTGTAATTGTAAAGTAAATGAGTAAATGTCTCAATAATTCTTTGTTGGAAAGGCAAGTGATTCCCATTTTAACAAGATTTCTGGAAAAATTGGGGATTTAAGATTATTATTTTATATTATTCCTTACATTAGAAGATTTTTTTTATTGATCTTGGTGCATTGTTTCAAAAAGTATTCATGAAATCTGCCCAACATCAACAATTTAAATATGAAAATGTTCAATTATCTTAAATAATAATAAAATTGATAATAGATTGCTTTTAGCAAGAAAAAGTGCTCTATGAATGAAATTTATTATTATCATTTTATTATCATTTATCTAATAATATCACTTAAGGACAAAACAACAGATCTTGATTGTTAAAGTCCTCGACATCATTGCTCACCTTTTTGCATTGTCGAGCAGGATGAGCATGCTGGCACCGCCGTCGTCCTGGAAACTCTCATAGTGATGGCGGTCAGCGTTCCCGATGAGATAATCAAATATGGCCGTGTCTATGACATCCAGCAGCCTCGGCCCTGCATCGTACGGGGGCATTTTCTTCACGGCCTCACAGTAACTCTCATCGTACTCCCACCTAGATGTCGACAACACACGCAAGATCCATTCAAATCTGATCTGATACCAACACACACCTGATGTGTGTGTATTCAAAGTTCTCATGTTGATAAAATATGAAAGATGTTTGTGTATCAATGTGTGTGGGTTTTCTGGTGTGTGCATGTGTGAGAAATGCCTTGTATACAGGTGTACACAGGTGTGACCTTTTTGTCAGCGTAGGCTTCTGAGTAACAGACCCACGTGTTCATGATCTACAGCAGATCAGCTCATCCGTTTGTCAGTTTTAATATCACACTATTTATGATAACTTCAACAATCTGGTATCCCAAACAGGAAGTCATGCACTGTGGGAGAGTAAATGTTTAACAATGATCACAACAGCGTGTGAGAAAAAATTCCAGTATCTTACCCTGTATAGTTTGGTGATCTTGCAAAACACTTATTCAGCTTCGACTCAGTGCAGACACTGTCCCCAGTGACTGAGCCCGATTTCTTTCAGGTAAAGTCTGTCAAAATTCCCTCTTCATTTATTCTGTTAAGTCAGCTTATACTTAATATTCAATAATCGACAGAGCAATTATGAATTACTGAATCTGATGATATATAAAGGAGGGCTGTTTCGCCCACATGGATCTTTGTATATTGAGGTAAACCTACTGAAAATGAAAGCCAATCTTTTTACTTCAAATTTAAAGTGCTGAAGCAGAAAGAACAAAAAACTAACCGTCCAAATACATGGTCTGGACTGAATGTGCTGTGTGGTTGCACAACACCACCTGCCAGTCAGTGTTTTAGTGTCTGCAGACTGTTTAGCTCTCATTACTTTACTAATTGAACATTTTTGATTCCACAATTAACACTAAAACACATGTAAATCCCAACTTTCTCATGATATCATATTATAAAATATTATACATTACATCTAGTTTATTGTCTTCCAACTACAGGTGTTGTGTCTATTTTGGTCCAATCACGATCGAGTGATCATGCAAGAGTCTTTTGTGACACAGGATAATGTGCAGTTTTGTTTTTAAGTGAGGCAGTGTCCCATAGTCCACGTTTTGGATGCTTACTTACAAATTTCACATTTTTGAAAACACACTGCACATCAATAATCGTCTCTTTTCAAGTTAAGACACACAGCCTTTTGCATTAATGCAGGAAATGATCAACCTCAATCATTTTTCGCCTGCAACGAAAACCTGCAAACGACCATGAACTAATAGATTGTCTAGTATAATAATTAAAGCTACAGGCAACCAAGGATTAGTAACGAAGCCTGAACAGATATTATCATATCAGTTTACATTTTGTGAGTCATCCCATCGTCTGTCGTCCTGGTGTTCAAATTGGTTTGTTCTTTGACAAGCTGAATTTAAACAACAAGCAAGACTTGAATTTTATCCCTGAATTTGTTAACCCTACACTTCCTTAAATGAACGACTGGAGAGAGGGTGATTCAGACCCAGGGGGATATTTCACTGCCATAAATTCCGCGGTGTTTGAGTTTTATAGGTCAGACGAGGTGTTCAGTTTCATCAAGAGGTTAAATCTTTTATCTCATTCAGAAAAATGTGACACCTCGACCACCGTGTATCAAAAGACCAGACACCTGCACCCTCGCTCACCTCCCCATGCTCAGTTCTCGCTCCCACCCCAGGACGCTTTTCTCAGAATGAAGCAGTAGGTTGAGCGTCATTACACTTTAATAGTGGGAAAGAACAGCTCAGTCTTTTTTTTACAGCCCACTGACACTCACACAATTCCCTTATTGTCCTTGACTTTATGAAAAAATAACAATAGAGATCATTTTCTTTCTAAACTGACCTGGCCAGTTTCCCCTCCCTGTATGTGCGTCCCCAGGGGTGTCTGTGCTTCTGCAACGGCCAGACATCTGGCAGCCAAAGGGTTAGCGCTCCCTCCATGATCTCTCCCTCCGCACAGGCCGGCTCACTCTCCCGACAGTAGTAACACTTCCCGTAGAAGCAGGTATTATTACCTGGAGAGAGGGAAAGAAAGGCAGTCATGAAAATGCCTCCACTTGACCATGACGTCTCATCGATGATGACATAAAAATGAGAAGCAAATGTGGCTCTCTGAGGACGTCTCACTGCTTCAGTGATCTAATCAAACACAACAACCTTGAGGTCTTAAAAGAGACGGATACAAGTGAAGAATGGTCAGAGTTGAAGTAGCTGAAACCCCGAAGTCTAGTCTCTGTGGTGGGTGAGGATGTAAAAGTTCTAAATACCAAATTTCCCAAAAGGCAACCATTGACATCTTTGCATCAAAGCCTGTGTACCTGATGAATGCACATGTCTGTCCGACCCCTCAGTGTGAAAAACAGAGTCTCCAAACCACGGTGACATCACCTGAGGTTATTTTCAGACTCTTTATAAAACGCTTGACCTTTTATGTGAAAACTGACGGAGTTCCCCTTGAACAAAGGTGATGTTTGTTGCAGGGATATTGGGTTGAGTTGGTCATTTGTTTCTCAAGTTTCACTCCTCGTGAGTTTATGATGTTTAGCTCCATCTATCTTTACTCTGTAGATCTACCTGTATACAACAGAAGTATCTACTAGTATCTAGTATTTTCTCACTGACAAACGCGTCTGTAAAAACACGACCGTGACTTTACATATTCATCGTGCTGTATTATCTGTACGGTGCCACTCCCGCACCAGACAGGACGTGGCAGGGCGTGTCCTGGTCTTGTGTGCCGACTGACGAAGCAGGAGAAAAAGACTGTAAACGAATGACTGTGACAGAGAGCGATCAACGGACGGAGTGAAATCTGAGATCAGAGTGAGGAAGAAAGTGAAGTCAAAAGACAGGGAAATCACTCATGCAAAAAATAAACACTCACGCTCTGGGATGCCGGAAAACACTCAGTTCTCACAAGAACGGCGAAGAAGTGTGAGTAAGTGTTAGAGGGAGACAGAGTGGACCAATACTCACCCTGCATGAGGAAGGTGCTGAGCAGCTGGTCTGTGGCCACGGGTTTGATCTCTGCCCGCAGGTTGACGTATCGCCCCACCACGAGAGGTGCTCTCCGGAACCCCAGGATCCTGCAATGAGGACGGGAGACGGTGCCAGAAGGTTATCGTGCTCCCGCTCCACTTACAGATCAGAGAGTGTGTGAGAACAGACAGTCAAACAGCGGTGCCTACACACCTATCCAAATGAAAAGCCGCCACCTCTGCGTTGTGTCTGTCATAGCCTGCGTATGGCTCGCCTTCAACAACATAGTCTCTGTTGTATCTGAGATAAGGTGGACAGAACAAACATAAGAAAGCTGAATCACTCTTTAGCATGAAATACTCCCCAGTGTGTACTCCACACAGCTGACCTTTTGGGTTTGAAGACCACTTTCTGTCCCCCGTCCAGAACCAGCAGGGCTTTGAGCTGAGTGCCCTTGTAGCCCACGTCTGCCCGCTCGATCCTGGCAGTGCTGAGGGCAGTGAGCACGGCAGCCAGCTCCGGGGTCTCCTCCGGGTACACCTCTCTTGGGCCCACCCATTGGCTTGCTATCTCCCACGGAGACTGGAGGGTGTGGGTGAGGCGAGCTCCGCGGGACAGAGAAAGGACAGCTTCCATCTGTTAGCGATGAAAGATAAGTACAGTGCGCAGTGATAAGCAAGTCCGCAAAGATCTCTGGCAGAGTGGGACTTTACACCAGCTACATCTGGAGTATCACAGATTCCACTTGATCCGTCGCCCCAGTGGGAGCGTGGTTATCTTTACGTGGCAAGTGCTTTAAAAAACGGAACTCAAAACAGAAGAGTCGGCGTGCCCTCTGACCTTGCGGAACGCTCTGAGGTCCCGTCTGCTGGCTGCGGATCCTTCACCTCCGTCCAGCAGGAAGATCTTGGCCAGGCCCAGCAGGAGAAGCACGGCACACAGCACCACCATGCGCTGTTTGAGCTTCATCTCCGCACCGACCGGCCCCGAACCCCTCCGCACCCGACGCTGTGTGTTTCCCCCGCTGTGAGTCCCCCTCACCCCTGATGCATGGCCCCGGTGACCCCCTCTCGTCCCCCGGCCAACCCGATTTGGCCCAGTCGGACAAATTATCTGAAAGGACGGATGCTGCGATTCCTGGAGCTACAAAACGTAACAAACAGGGTCTGGGAGGGAAAGAAGAGGACAAAGAGAGAGAGAGAGAGAGAGAGAGGGGCAGAGATGAGAAATGTACTGTCAATAATATGTGGAGAGAGCACCGATCTATCCGCTGCTCCTCTTGCTCGTTCCCCCCCGAGGGGCGATTGTGACCCAGCACTGCAGCACATCTGAGGCCTGTCCCCATGTAAAAACATCAGGAGGTCACAGTTGGCTGCTGGGTCCACGCTCAGAAGGACGCCACCACACAAGACCTGCACTGTGTGCAGAATGGGCAGCCGAGCCTCGGCTCTGACTCAATGTGCAGCCACAGTACAGTACAGTACAGTAAAGTACAGTAGACAGCGATGATGGGACATGAGAAAAACTTTCTTGGTTTGACTGATCCTGTCTGTCCAGTGAGGAGGAGGAGGAGGGTGATGGACGTGCGAGTCCTGCTGTGGTGCACAGGAGGGAGGGGAGGTGATGGAGGTGGACTGGACCCAGCACCGTCATCCATCCGCGGCCACACAAGCGATGGCCCGAACCCCTGTGACGTTCACACAACCACACGGCGAATTAAAAAAACAAAACAAAACAACCGCATGACAGGCTGAATCGTGACCGCGGCATCCGGTATCCGGGTCGAGCTGCTGTTGACACAGCTCATCCCGCACTGGTTTGTCCACGCAGGCACTCGCCTCCTCCACACAGCCGCTCTTTCATGACGCCCCCCCCCCCCCCCCCCCCCCCCACCCACCACCCCCACCGACAGGTCGGCGCTGGCCGCGTGAGACCCTCTGAATGTCGGCTCTGTTTTTGAACTGCCTTCTATACGGACGGTCGTCCACACACCGTGTCCACAGCAGCTCGGCGGCTAGCTCCAGCGGCGGGCGGCTAGCTGCACTCGGCGCGTCGTCGGCGGTGTTCCCCGCCGAGGGGACTCACCTCAGCCGCTCACTGTAGAACAAAAGGCCTTCGGGGGGGTGCGTGTTGAAAAACAAAACAAAAACAACCCCGCGACAATGGAAGTTCCAGGAGAATTCGTCGCGCGGAGAGGAGTCGGCGGTGTGTCATGTTCCGCGTCCCCTCGGCGGCTTCCTTTCCTCCGCCCGCCCCCTCCGCTTCCCCCTCGGGGCCCTGCCGTGTCCGCTTCCTCCCCCGGTGACTGCTGCACTCCGCCACCAGGTGGCGGTGTTACACCACGTCCCAGAGCCAGACAGACGCGAGGAAAACATTGAACACATGCTTGAAATATATTTTATATTTCTATGGGGTGTTATACTAGTGTCTCACTTCATTGTTCGTTTATACTGTAAAGAGAATGTGTCTTCCCTCAAACTCGCTGGCTGTAGTCATTTTCACATATCTCTAGTTGAATTCACAATATTCAGCATCAACACAGCATGAAAAAAAATAATAATAAAAAGCCAACATCTGTATTGTGATGAATTTGATTGTGTCTGCATCCTAGTGAAGTCATGTTTCATTAGGAAAAATTACACGCTAAAAAATGGGCCGACAGTTGTGATATTTTGGCTGGCTTATTTTAACATTTTGATTTTTTAAGGCATACTCTGGGAATATTGCCACAAAGATACTAATAATTAAAGTATCCTGGAGAGAAATTCACTCAGGATATCTTGTGGGAGAAATGGAGAACATCAATGCTCATGGGCCTAAGAAGTATACCTAAATGTCAGAGAGAGAGAGAAGAAAATCCAAAGTGCAACACACACTTGATAGATTTTGTCTCAATAAATTTACCCTTTTGTGGGAAACACTCGTGCCTCGGAAGACAGCTTTTGTGACCGTTTCTGTTCTTGGAATTGTCTGTCCAAACTCTAAAGACTCATGCATTAAGTCACATAGCAGCTTGAACAAGCTGATCGACTGCTGAATCATGTAAATACAACCATGATTCAAAAGTCACACAGCCACACACTCACTTCTACACCCTCTCACCATCCTTCACCCATATCCCAGATCAACAGTCACAATCTTCAGCAGAACAATGAGCATGAAACACATGTGGAGTAAAAAAGGGCAGAGTGTTTATTGGTTCTCAGTCGTCACACCAGGCAGCACATCACTCAGCAGTGGAGGTCACAGCGCTCGCCACAGTCAAGACACAGGCAGACAGAGATAGACACACAGGGTGAAGGTCAAAGGTCACTAATACATCACCCTCACCACGTTTGATGGGTTGAACTTAGTTTGTTGTTGATGTCCTTGGTAAACGATGCCTTGCCAAGAGCACAGGAGGCATAGATTCACATTGGTTCAATATCTCCAGCAAAGAATAAACATCATATAACCACACTCACACACCGTCCTCTGCTTGAACCCGTCATCTCAGCCTTTAAACATTTCCCAAGACCGTTAAAAAAGAATGAATTCAGAAGGTAAGATTCACTCAGAACAGTTAATACAGGGCAAATTGTGCATTTGTAGACAGTGTGGTCAACTCGAGGGAAACAACATGAATTCTGACCACAGCTAAGAGAATTTTTTCAAGGATGACATCAATTTTCTTCATAATAACCAAAAATGATCTTGGGTCTGACATTCGAACGTTCCACTCTCATCGTAAAATAGATGATTGTGGGGTCTCTACGTCAGTCATGATTGGCCTTGAAATCCAGTCGCCTAAAACCACAAAACAAACATGAAACATAGTTTCCATTGTTCTGAACATGCATTGTACAGAAATGATTATCATAAAAAAGAAATTCATGTAAACTTGGGTTACAGTGAGGAAAACCTCACGAAAAGCGCTTGACATGATTAGGGAATTCCTCAGAGGAAAGATTATGACATTTCTTTTTCTTTCATCATTCTAAGTGAACATCAGATACAGGGAGCTGAAAGGAAAGGAAATATTGTCTGTCTGCATTGTGGGTTTGTTTACATCTCAGCCACATCCGGCCGCCTTGCTCAGTTTCTGAAACAGCCGTGATACTTGCTCAACTGAAAAAAAACTTTTGATAAAGACCAACCAGCATCGGTATATAAACACAGCCTATCAACCCCAAACCTAAAACTAATTTCACTTAATTCATTCACAGCCCCCTCTCACAGGCCCCCGGCCCACCAGTGGTATAAAAACACCAGTAACTATCCTAGTGCTCCAGTGCTGGGATTTTTGTCATTTCAGATGCACTCTGCTCCGTTCTGCAGCTCCAGCCAAAGCCGACACAGACGAGTACCGTTTCCACTTCCTATCTGCTCACCAGTCCGCCTCTCTTCACACATCTCGTAAAACATGAGCCAGTGTGGAGTCGTAGCCTGAGCTGGCGTGATTCAGCCACGCAGATGATTAGGTGGCTGGTTACCCCACTGCTCAGCAGGGACAGTAGTCTGATGGGATTTGCCTATCTGTCTTGAGTTACAATGGGTTTGAAAAATAAAAAAAGGAGTAAAGTATGCACAAGCACACAAATATTTAGATTAACTGCCGCGTTACATAAGCCTGTTGTTGGCCTCCTCTTTCATTCTTTCACAGGTTCGTTCACTGTCATCTCTTCAGTTCATATACAAAAAGGACTGAACGTCACTGTCTCACTTCATAATGTCTGTCCCGCCTAAAAAAAAAGCTGAACTGATGACTTGTACATTGTGTCGAGGACAGTTTGATCAGATTAGACGCATTAAAGCCGATCCTGTGCTGTGAATACAGATATGTTCGGCCCCGAAACTCTATAACCCATTGATGCGACAGTTAATTCTACGCAATATATTTTCCTAAAGTAGATAAAGTACAGGTGGAGCCGTGTGGAGGCTGTGATGTTGGGCTAAAGATTGTGTAAACATACAATGTAAACAGCCGTTCCATAAAGGAGATTAGAATTTGTTTTGAATTACTGGGCGATAAGCACCTCATCATTGTCATCACCACCGTCCTGATCCTGTTTGCTCTAAAACAATCAGTGACCGTCTATTTGTGGTACGCTAAAACATCTGTGATGCACAGTGGAAACTAAATCCCAGGTTTTTTCCCTCTGCCAGTCACTTGGCACTGATCATAACCAAGGTGCTTGAGCTATTTCCAAATCAGATGCAACATGGTTCGGGCTTTAACTAAGCTGGGACCTGGCTAATAGAACAACAGGCAAGAAGTAGAAAAAAATCATTCACATGTACATAAAATATTCAAAATGACCGCTCCAAAAAACGGAGAAAAACAAAGAAACAAAAATGTAACATTCATATGTAACAGACAAAAAAAATTTCTACATTGACGCGCAATTATCTTCTACATGGTAATACTGTGAACTGCTCCATCCCTCCCAAAAAAATGGAAAAGAAACTAACAACACAAAACAATATCAACAAACAAGATTTAAAATAGACTTGTATGGCTCCAGGAAGCTTTGACTGTCTGCTCCAGACCAGAGCATCGAACCACGCTAAGCAACAAGACGGAGAGGAGATGAAATCAGCTTTGTGCTGCTGCTCTCTCAGGACCCAGTACACAGTTTCAAGTCTTTAGTGTTTTAGTATGAGTGTGAGTCTGGTGAAGTGAGCATCACCTTCCTGAGCCGATGCAGGCGATGATGACAGAGAGCAGACGACACTGGAGAACTAAGAACTGCAGGTTTGTAAAAGGAGGAACTCTCGTCTACCCAACCGTGAACACGTCTTAGCTTCGACTCTGGGATTATCGTACCTATGTGGAACAGGTTTCCTGTCATTTAAGCAAAAATTTCCTCTCCTCACCCAATGCAGTTGTACATACAGACACACATACACACACACACACACACACACAGGTACAGAACACTTAGCGAGTATATGACAAAAGAAGAGGGGCTACGTACTGTGATGAAAAATAAAAACGTTCAGGAAGTGAGGGAATTGTTTCTGCTGGAATCGATTGCGAATCAGAGCCCTTGCGTTTACCATGCAATCAAATAGGCCTGTCCGTGTGTGTGTGTGTGCGTGCGTGCGTGCGTGTGAGAGATAGGGAGAGAGTGAATGCATGGTTCTTGTAAATAATCCCGTGACTCCAAGCAAACTCAAGTGAATGAAGAGAGACAAACAATTGAAAGTGTGAATCCAATGGGTAAAAGAAGTGTTTTTCCAAACCCTCCAATGACTTAGTCCGATTGGGGTGTGCATGTTGTGATTTTGTGTCCAGCTGAATAAAAGGAGAGAATCTTGCTTTCAAAGCACGACAGGGACATGAATAAAAATAGATAACCCCTCAAGAAAACCGAAGGGGAGGATTATTTCTGTCCACCCGAGGATGGTCAGTCAGTCTGTGAAAGAGGAGAGGAGAAGTTGAACGGCTCCACTGAAGTGCTAAACACTTGGCCAATGGGAGACGAGAGGAGTGGTCCAGGTCCTAGTTCAGTAGTCAATACATCCAAAACAGTCCCTTACACACACACACACACACACACACACACACACACACACACACACACACACACACACACACACACACACACACACACACACACACACACACACACACACACACACACACACACACACACACACACACACACACACACACACACACACACACACACACACACTTCCATTCACTCTCACATACAAGCACAAACACACACGGGGTATTCTAGTTAAGGCAGTGGTGGCAAGTGAGGCTGCAGTGGGCTAGAATCTGAATCAGTGGGCAGGGCTCATGGCAGTGAAAGCTCCCACTAATGAGTCAGTACTCCTCCTCATCCTCCTTGTCCGTTTCCTCATCCCTCTCCCCTTCGCTCGGTCGCACTTCCCAGCATCGGTCACTCGAAAGACATCAGATTGGCTGGCACCTGGGAAAAGAGTGAGACTTGTAAAACATAGCTAATATTCAGCAGTGTGTGTGTGAGAGAGATGTGTGTGTGGCAACATACCTGTTGCCTATTGCTCTGACAGGCAGCACTCAGATGTTTGAACCAGAGCAAAGCGTTCATTCTGTTCCCTGCTTGGTACTTGTAGGTGTTACCTAGGCAGCGGAGACAAACAGCGTGAGTTGCCAAGTCTCTCGTCGTTTCCACCTGCTTTCTCAAAACTCTGGAAAGATGGCTGAAGCCTTACTTGACTTTGGCCGGCCCAGTGATAATAAAAACAACTGTCACAGTTCAGGACAAAGTCAGAAGGGATCGTGTGTGTGTGCATAACCAGCTGCATATGAACATAAAAATTTCAAATATGCGCACACAATGGCAAAATCAAAAAGTTACACTTACTGCAAACTGGATGCAAATAAACAATTTTTGTGTGTTTGCGTGCGTGTCACCAATGAGACCAATCTCCACTTGGACCACTTTACTGCATCGGTTTTCAGAGGCAGGATTTCTTGCTGATTTGTCATGTCTGTTTGTTTTTCCTTTTGTGTGAGTGTGTGTGTGTGTGTGTGTTTGTGTTATTCTCACCTTGCTCTGAGTCAGTCAGCAAGAAGACATCAGGATGCTCAGGATCATCTGCCATTATGGCCATTAGACCCACCACACACACGCTCTTACTGGACGTTGACTTGAACTGAGCAGGGGACAAGAGAAAAAAAGTAATGATTTCCTTTTTTCCCCCTAACAACTCTGTTGTGTCTAAATATTAATACAGCCCTTGTGTATCGGAGTGTGTGTGTGTGTGTGTGTGTGTTTGTGTGTGTGTGAACCCTGGATTTTGCCAGTGAGCCTGCATGTGTACTCCACAAGGTTCTCATTAGCCTATGAGTGACACAGGACTGCGGTGATGTCATTGGTCTCATTATTCAATGAGTGCTACCATGTGTCTCTCCCCCCACTGCACCGAAAACCAGTCCAGTCCCCACACCCACACCCATACACACCCACACACACATCTCTTTTCCTTCTTGCCTACGCTCTCCTCGGAGCTCCTGTACCGTTTCAGTGAATGTTCCTGTAAAGATGAATAAGTCCAAATACTCTTTCACACAAATGCATGCCCAGCCTTACACACTGTGAACATGTTTGAATAACGACCTATAATGAACAGAAAAAGTGCAGCTTTTTTCATCTGCAAGCGCAAACACACAAAGACAAATCATTACATGTTTTTTCTGCAGAGTTCAAACCTTGAAAGAACGAGTAAGTAATGGCTGTCAGATCTTGTCTCCTTATAAAACAGAGCGTGTTTCTGGGTAATTTCGGCCATTCACTCTAACTTCTATCAACAGCTGCAGACCTTAAGATGTCTGACTGCATTTATGAGCTTTCTGTCGTCACCTGCCTTTACAAACAAACACAGTAAAACCTCCAGGATTGATACCATCTGGTGTAAAAATGAATGGCATGAACACATCCTCACATGGTGACAGACCAGTTTGTGTGACTTACATGTTTCCTCTCAGTGGCCTTCAGGGACTTGGCAGGGTAATAGTAGAGCTGGGTTCCACAAAGAGCGACCCAGTATTTGGTCCAAGATGCCACCTGGAGGCACAAAGGGAAAATCATCTCCATGTATGGAAAAATATATTAAAGTGAAGCTGCTGATTAATGCTCCTGGATCTGGGAGATTTTGCCTGACTACACAGCCAGACTGAGAAAAAGGCTTTTAGACCTTGTTACATCATCAAAGAAGCTAATAAATCATCCACACTACCTATGACGGTTTTAAGTTATTTTAGCTGCGTAACAGGCTCCAGATTAGTTTCCAGACAAAACAGAATAGGATCATCTCAGCACAAATAAAAAACGACTTGAGCAGAGCAAGGAAAACAAAAGCTGTGGAGAGAAACGCAAGCACAGCCAGAGAGGACTAAAATGAATATAAGGAACAGACAGAAACAAAGATGTTCTTCAGGTTAAGGAGTCTCTGAGGTCCTATCTGTGCTCCTGACAGCATTTATTGCCCATCTGCTCCTGTATGGTACATGCAGGTGTAGGTGTATGAAGAGCATATGGACACATGCACATGTACGGTTGTGTGTGTATATATATATATATATATATATATATATATATATACGTGAGTGTATGTGTGTGGCTTCTCACTGTTGGTTTCTTGCCCTCCTTGAGCACAGTCTTTCGTCTCAACACCCCCTGCACGGTGACTGCTCCGGGATACAAGTGAACTGCAAGCTCTTCTGATTCCGCAGAGCTATGACAGGGCAAAGACAAACATTACAAGATACATACACAAATGTACACATTCAGAAAACATGCACATGTGCTGGATCAAATCAGAGATGAACTAGTAGTAAAGCCCGACGCAATCTGCAAAAGACACCTTAACCGCTGCTTCACGAATAAGAAACTACACCTTTTTTCTGTCACATTTCCCCAAAGTTGAATTTTAAAGAACTTAATCTGAACACTGCTATCTGCAGAAAGAAGTGCGGAGACGGGCAAGGTGGTGTGCAGATTGTGTCTGTCTGGAGGATCAGAGCAGGAAGCCCAGTGCAGGAGCCTAGTGAAGCCTGGAGGAAACAGAGGGGAAGAGAGAGAGACCAGCCCGAACCGCAGGGTCCGCCTACTATGCAGCGTCCATGAGAACTGGCTCATAATAACCTGAAGAGTCCGTTTGTTTTACTTTAGGAATGAGGATGTAACTGTTTGATTCCAACAACACATGGAGCTCAGTGTGTCTGTGGAAACTCTTTGAAATATCTTGGAAACCTAATCACCAGAGGCAGCCCAGGTTGACTTTGCGTGTAAGAGTTATTGTGTGCGCGAGGCAGACATGCAGGAAATTCGAGAAAGCAAAAGGTAGATTGTAGACTGATGACACGCGGCGAAAGATGAAGAATCATGACCTCAAACCCTTCCCCGGATTTGTGATTTCACCCACACACACACACCCCCTCCACAAGTTTTACCCAGCACTACACACGCTAAGCACCAGCACACAGCGGCCCCTTGCAGGTGAGGTGAGGATAAGAGCGGGTTTGATTCAGGTCAGGTTGGTTCCGGTCGGGATGAGTGTACCTGCTGGGCCTCAGGACTCCTCTGTAGGGGATGCGGGCAACTCGGGTCACTGGGCCCAGAGAGTGATAGAACCGAGTCCTGTTCAGAATAGGATACAATTGGATAGGACAGGGGGCACGGAACACTGTTAAGGCTTTTTCGGGTGTTTTTTGTTTTTCGTTTTTTTAGCCTTGTTACTGTTTTTCCCCCTTCACATTGCATGAGTTAGGGCTGGATGAAGAGGGGACATCTGGTTAAAGGAGTTATTGATGGATGTGTGTTCGCAGAGTTATATAAGAGTTGAAGAGAAAGGTGTTTTGGAAAGAAGATTATTGAGCTGATGGTTTTTACTTCTGAACTAGTGAGTGTGGCTCCAGACAGGGGGACTGCAGGTGAGAGGATTTTAATATTAAGCATTCAATACATACATTTTAGGCTGCCTTTAAAGCAGAAGCATCTGAAAGCAGCGGTGGAGTGATGATGCATGACGGCCTTGACTGCAATCTAAAAGCAAGGCTGTGCATGCTGTGTGTGTATGTAAGAGATTTAACGGCATATAATTTTGCATAGCTGTAATTTGAAGCCAGAGCTTGGGAAATTAGACAATCACATCAGAGCATGGGGCTAGTTTATGATTTTACACGTTGGCCGTGATGACAAAAGCACCAGCACGATGCATTAATGATGCATCAGCCTTACCTCTCAAAAGCTGGCCAGGACACTTCTTCACTGAGCTCCGAGCCCTCACTGCTCCCTGTACACAGACAACAAGCAGCACGATGAAGAAACAGACTGCGCAGCGTGTTAATAAGTGCAAATGCTTCAGTCGTACCCAGTGAAATACCGCTGGACAACGTTGAGCTCTCTGCTTGTCCTCTGGTGGGACTGTGGCTCTCCATCACACTGTCGTCCAACAGGTGGCGAGAACCGGCATTGGGGAACGTAGCACTTTTAAACTCTACTGTATTCATTTTATGAATAAAACTGTGGAGACAGCAGGGTCAGAGAGATAAAAGAGAGGGTGTCAGTATTTTTTAGTTTTGGACATTTGGTGTGCAAATTGTGCGGTTTGTTGTACATCATCCTCATTATGTATCAAAGAACTGATTCTGACTTGTAGCCCAGGCTGTGGCACTTCCTGTGTCCATAGGGCAGCAGGTTCCTGGGGGAGGGCGGAGTGGCCGGGACTTTGGGTCCCTCACTTGCTACTGTACATTTTCGGCTGCAGAGAGGAGATGCTGACGCCTCCTGGCCTGTAGGTGAGAGTGAGAGGGAAGCAGAAATGTGCAGTCCAGGATGAACTTGGTTATAAAGTGATGATACACAGGTTTATTCTACAGCTCACATCCATTTGAGATCTGCAGAGAAACTCACCCACAAGATCCTCTTTGGAGGCGTTTGCTCGTGGTGTGCTGGTGCCTGGCTCAATCTTCTGTGACAACCTAAATAAAAAAAAACATTCATTAATCCATCCAGCTTGAATTCACCCCCTGAAAAACAGTGTGGTGATGATTTTTTGGGGGGCTACAGAGATGGTTTATCAGTGACTGGCAGCAAGCAATGAAATTAGAAACAGTATTGAAAACCTTCCTGGCAGTAAATGGCTCCTGTCACCAAATCAAAACTTGTGTAGTAAAGTTTTGTTTTTTTCTTACTTGTAATTGTCGTCCTCCACAAACTTCTGCAGCTCCTCAATATACCTGACTGAGTTGAGATACTTCTGCACATGAGGCAACACCTGTATATCTGAAAGATGGGAGGTTATGATAACAAGAATGAATACAGAACAAGACTAAACTGAAATCAAACAAAAAGATGACAGGTATCAGCATGTCAGGAAGACATTTGACATATTTCAAAAAATAGCAATAAATAACAAATAAAATCCTAAAATGCATTTCACTCATGCTGAATACATATGAAGGATAAAATGTCTGAATTATTCAGAGTATATATACACATTTTTTTCTTTCAAATTTCACTAAACACGATAACATATTGATGAATAGAACAGATTCTTTCAGTGTGTCCATGGCAACAGAAAATGAAGTAGAAAGCTTACAATGCTGTTTTATCTTCCCGCCTTTATACAGAATCCTCTTTGTTCATTTTTTTCCTTCCACATGATGGACATAATCAAATCTCAGGGTGAAGGCTGGGGACAGTTTAGACTTTAGTCTTTTTTTGTCTTGTAGACTTTCCATCAATGTGTGCGTGTGTGTGTGTGTGTGTGTAGAATCTCACCGTAGGTACAGGATCTCTGCAGGTCCGATATGATTCTGAGGAGGTTGTTCATGAGGTTGGATCTCTGTTCGTTCTCCAAGATACTTCCTGTTGAGGGGTAGGCCGAGTCTATGTAGGTGAGATCCGACAGGTACATCCCTGAAAGAAAAAGATACAATACGTTTTATCAAATCAGGAGAAATATACATAACCTTCACTCGACTAAATCAGAGAGTGGAGGGTCCCACTGGTGTTCATCCATCAGTGTTATTTTAAACTCCAGTGTGAAACGGGAGGATTTTCCTGTGTGAACACAGAGCTCATCTCATTAAAAGGAAAACATGTAGACACAAACAAGGCCGGACATCGTGACAGGGCCAGATTTCCTCTGATGCATGATGCAAGTGTCATGCAGCTGTGGGTTTCTTGGTGTGAAGACCAGCTGGTAAATGCAGACTGCATGTTTGATATTACACAGACAGGAATGAAAACCTTGCACAAACGCTTCTACTTGCACATATTTTACTCAGGTTTATAACCAAATGTTTTTGCCAATGAGTGCTTTGAAGGGATGGCTGATTTTCTCTTCAGCTTTTCCTTTCCCTAATCCAACTGCCTCTTTTTGGCAGATTTGGAGCAGAGCTGAATTTTTTTGGTCTCTCATTACATAAATATTAACACTGAGAGACAAACCCAGAAGCAGCTTCCCACCATTCTGAAAAGAGAGATTTAGAAGCTTCAGAGGTGAACTGATGTGGCTCTTCCCTGCCCCTCGTTCCTTATCTTTCACACGCTAGCATCCAGATTGAGTGCAGATGTAAGAAAAATTATCACACAGTAAACTATATGTCTTGTTCTCACAGATGTGTGCACATACAGAAGTATTTACAACGCTATGCATGCACATTTGAACACAATTGTACAAATAAGCGAAAAAAAAAACTGCAGGACCAGATCCAATAATAAAAGGGCCAAACCTCATGTTCAGGACACCAAGTGCAAACACAACAGATTAGAATCAGAGAGGGAGGGCGGTGGAGAGCAGTTTACAAGTGTTTGAAGACTCAGCTGTGATGGGGGAAGTGAGAGATGGGGAGAGGAGGAGGAAGAGAAGGATCCCAAAGGCTTAACTGCTATTGCTACTCTTCTGAGAGCATGTCAGGGATAACAGCAGTTAGTCATGCATAAATCCATAGTGCCGGGAACACCCAGGGACAGATGCATGCTCAGGGAACCTGTGGTCAGGACGCACAGACACTTTGTGTGTGTTGACATGTGGCGGAACCTGTTTGAAAAGGATCAAATTAGAAACCTGAGGGTAAGAGCATGAGATGTGGTCACAGAGCAGCGAGCGAACGTCCTCCTCTGTCTGCTGCTCTTGGCTAGTTTTCTAAAATCTTTCAAATAAAAACATATCGTTCCCTGTCTCACACACCTTAACACATTAAAGAAAGTGACAACAAGAAAAGACAGATTTCTTTTGCTCCAATAAAAGCGCAAAGCACCGTTATCCGTCTGCCTCTTTCTCCAGCTCTCACATTCGCAGCTGGAACTCAACAGGAAGCCGCTCGGAGACCTAGGCAGCATTACAATCAGCTCTTCCCACTGCTAAAGAAAAAAGGCAGCAGCTCGTGCCTGCGCTCAAAACTCAGCAAAACTGCCTCCTCGTAAGAACCATGAAGGCCATTGTTGAGGATGGGAAACTTAATGAGGCAGCCCTGTTATGCTCTTTTTTTCTCCCTTCAGAGTGACATCAGAGGTAGGCTGGGCCACTCCCCCCCAAAAAAGAAAAGAAAGGAAAAGAAAAAAGGCAATCTCCAACTCCCACACCCTTTCCCCCCTTCTTCTCCTCCCCTCCCTCCCTCCTTGCCCTCCCCTCCTCTAGTCTCCCCCATCCTTTGTGGAAAACTCAAAGCATCAGTAATCGGAGCTCAGTCTGTTGAAGTGGCCGGCTTTTGAACCATGCCCCAGCTCAAGCCCCGGGACAGCTGAGTCCACAGAGAGGGGAACATCTTTGGGAAAAAGGGCCTTGACGAAAGAGCCTGTACTTTTGATATTCAGCAGCAGGAGAGACAGAGCGAGTGGAGGGGAGAACCTCAGAAGACTGGGGCAAGGAGAGAGAGAGAGACCGGGGGACAGAGAGATGAGTCCTGGGCAGTGCAGCTCGGTGAAGACGCAATACAACACACAGGTGAAACCATAACTGAAGGACCCCCCCCTCCCCCCAACCACTGGTAACAAAAAGGTAAATGTTGTCCAAGTTTACAAGTTTGATTCTGTGTGTGTGTGTGTGTGTGTGTGTGTGTGTGGGGGGGAGCTCTGGCTGAGAGGTTGAAGAGGTTAGGACGTTTCGTGACTGGAGGCTCCAGCTGCAGACAGTAACATTTAGCAATGCTTATTTGGCTTTCCTCTGCAGTCTGAGGACTGAAATATACTTCATACAGCATGAAAAGAGCTGTAATGTGTGTATATATATATATATATATACGTTCAACAAATGAGATTAACAGTATATGAGAGGAAGTACGGGCTGCAAATGGTGTAGCCATAATACAGAAAATGAATGTCGTTTGGTGATTTTTTTTTATCTTTTCCAGTTTATAGCCTGATAATTGACAGAGATGTGCAGTAAGACATTTAGAGGACTTTTTCAAATGACTACTGATTTTAGTCATTGTTGTCTTAGTGTGTTCTCCCCAACTGATAAACTTCATATATAATGTACACTAGGCCTGACCTGAAGAGAAGCCAAGGTAAAGAGGAAAAAGAGTAAAGAGTAGAGAATTCCAGTGAAACACTTGAGGGAGGCTGATGTCTGATCTGATCAGATGGAGAGATTTGAACTGTGGAACCAGGCTTGTTTATTTTTTCTGGGCTTTTGGTTTCAAAATACAGCTCCATCTGAGCCTGGCTGCTAACAGGGGTGTGGGGATGGAGCGCAGTTAACCTGCAGGAATCAAGGTTTCATCAACAATACTCTACACATTGTGGGACGGTGACGTGTCTCTCAGCATTTGCTTCTCCTTGTTATTAATGGAGATTGTGAGATCATATGCTGAGAAAAAGAAAAAAGAAAACACTACTGTAGTTTGTGGAATCCTTGAATGTGTTTCTGCGAGTCTCCTCCACCGGGTCATGTTTAATGAAAAGTGATGATACAATGTAAAATGACTCTCACCACATCCTCTATCAAATACACACCGTGGACAGAAAACACTTCAGCCACAAGCTTGCCATGATGGCAAAATCTTTGAACACTAACAGCATCAATCTGGAGCACTTCCATATCATCAACTCACAATTGCCCTCAAATGTTTTCACTTATGTCCTGGTCTGTTGGTGGGATCCTTGGAAAAATGTTCTGTTTGCTAAAGAGCCACATCTGTGAATGCTGTGGACAACAATGAAAGACACACGCTCCCTCAAAAAAACACATGAGCTTGAAGTAAGAGGCAAAACGAGAATAGTGGAAACTAAGAAAACATTTCGTCGTGAGCTTGCTTTTTTTACTCATGGAGTAATAAATCATAATATCAATACCTCCAATAACTCAGGCTGTGAAAGAAGAGGCAGTTAAATTGATAAACAGGAGGCAGCCGCAGATTTCTGAGAAATATCCAGAACACACTGTGCTGAGCAGCGGAGCTTGGCCCTCAGGTTTACCTAAAACCTGGAGCACGGGGGACAGGTCTGGGAGAAAGCTTTAACAGGTCATTACGACCAAACCACACATAAACTAACCATTCTCTTAACCCTCACCCCAGACTGTAAATCACAACAGGAAATCTGTTTGATGTCTTTGCTGTTTTAACTTTTTTTTAAACCCCCTGGACAAGCCAATAAATAGCGTTCAGGTAGTGCATGGTATTGCTGTCAGAGCCGGTTAACTGCTGCCCTTGCCCAGCCGTCCCGTCACAGACCATGTTGTAGCCCAGCGGGAAACTGATAGCTCACTCGGCCGACTGCAGTTTTCAGGCGCTGGGCATGCAGCCAATTGCATCTCGCTGTTTAACCCGGGGCTGTGTGCGGACCCTTCGCATTCACAGATGTGTAACAGACAGCTCGGCTGATCTTATCAGCAGAGCAGCAGAGCCACATATAGAATCAGACGCAGATAACCCAAACACACACAGGATACAGACATGGGCTTGTCCAAAAACACTGGTGCTGCACTGTGCTGACCACATGTGGTTAAATCCAGCTGCAGCAGAACAAGCCGGACACATTTCATCGCATAAAACTCAACCTTGGATTATGAGTCACAGGGCTAGCAAAAAGAATTATAACAACCGAGGGGGAAATTAGGACAAGTCTGCAGTCAAATTTGAAAGAAACCCCTCTAGCTGCACCACCAAGCTCATTTAGAATCCCCCTAATGAGAGCTTGGATACAGCTGAATGGACAGGTCAGCATAGGGAGGAAGAGGTCAGCCAGGAGGTCGGGATAAACAGACAGGAGAAGTAGAGGCATGTAACCAAGAAGAGCCAGTGGGCAATGGCAATGGGTGTGTGTGTGTGTGTGTTAGTGTGTGTGTTCAACTAATAGAAAGCATGTGCAGTCAGTAGTGTGAACTTAAAATGAGGTGAGACCCAGAGGAGAAATAAAAACCCAAGAAAGACTTTGTAGGAGTGCTTACGAGTAATCTCTGAAAATTTACACTATGCTGCCAAACAAACTGTTATATAAATGCTGTTACTTTTTAATACGTCCCCCTTCCTAGCTCACCTCTCTCCCCCAACCCTCCTCCGGCTTTTTTCCAATGCTTGAAAACAAGTGCCACTTTACTAGTTGAATATAACCAGGCGGGGGAACCACCTGAAAGCGTGAGGGAACTGCTAATCAGTCTGCCTGGGTAATATCATACTGGTAGACACTCGTTCAAGATGGTGTAAAATTATGGGATTTTGTCATGCAAGAATTAGAGATATGTGTTTGTGGCTGGGGGCCGGCTGTGTTTGTGTTTTGTGGCGGGGGAGGTAAAGAGATGACGAATGAGGCCGTTGGAGAGTTGCGAGTCCTTATTCTGACTAAGTATGACAAATAGAGAGGAACGGCCTGATATGAACTTCATCACCTTCCACGAAACCTCAAACATAAGAATAGAGAGTTTGTGCTCCTGTGTGTGTATTTGTGTTTGTGTGTTGTGCCAAAGGGGGAAGGGGCATCTTCCACAAAGACCGATTGATTGCAGGGGTTGGGAAGGGGGAGGTTAGAGGAAGGGTGAGGCTGCACCATAATCCCCACATAGAGACCTCTGACCCCAACATCAGCCCAGATGTTTAGAGTTTCACTACAGAAGAAGGAAAACAGATTGGGGCTGTGGGGCCTGGGGTTAGGGGGGGGGGGGGGGGGGGGGGGGGGGTCCCTCCTCGGGAGCTAGAAAGCAGAAGGTGAGATCCACTTGTGGAGTTATTATTTGGTTGGTTGCCTTGTAACCAACGGCTAATGTATTCTTAAATTAAACCACTTTATCTAACAGTATCCCCACTCGTCTACCTCATCCTTCATTTTTAAATTCTAGTGTGAGGCTCCAGTCTCAATCACTGGCTCGAATTATAAATGCAGAGCAAATACAATTTTAGCACTCCAGTACCATAGATGATTTCCCTTTTAATACTTTCAACATGCAGAATTTAATGAGATATAAGACAGCACCATTAATATTGAAGCGCAGTGCATTTGTTATTCCACTGTGGTAGTGATCTTTGTGAGGTTCCTTCAGTTTGATTGATCGAGATTTTATGTTTTTTCCCCTTGTTGTGAGTCGTGACCTTCTCAGTTGTTTTTGTTGTAATTAATTGTTTCATTTCAGGACTTTTACTACATCCACATTCATGCTGCGTTCTCCTCCATAACCTCACATCTCAGCTATTTCTCCCTCCGATTCTCATTCTATCCTTTCTCCAGCTCTGATTAGATGGTTTCTCAGCTTTCTGTTGCCCTTCATTTTCCACATGTGCTGCTGTGTTAACACTTCACTCAGTGAGTGTATGAGTGTAACTCGGCTATGTTGACACAAACGGTGGCTGGTGACATCATGTCGGGGTGAAACGCTGGGGTCAGTCTCGGGCTCAGCTCCATGTTTTCATGTAAAGCAGCCCTGACATTCATTGTTGCTCCTCTCCTTTTTTTGTTATTGCTTTTTCTCTCTCTCTCTCTCTCAGAGAGTGATGGTCGGTCATGTTTCAGGACACTTTGGACTTGTTGTGGGAAAGTCAGCAGGTCAGATAGTGGGAGTGGAAACCAAGGATTTTGAGGCTGGGAAATACATTGGCCATGAAAATATTGATCCGATTTTGTCCATGTCCTTCTCCTCCACTTGTTGAACTGCAATCTATCAGGCTACACACATTAGAACTGGTAAATCACAGCAGGAGATACACTGACCAGGAGATCTGGAACAGACACAACAGAGATCAAGTGATTCTTCGGGTACTGAAACAGCCCCAATCCAAGTTTGACATTTTCGTGGGCCTTAGTTCATGCTCCTTACCTGGTACCGCACGAACAGTTCAATGCACTCGACCAAAGGGATTTGGTGAATCACATTTGAATTTGATATGAATCAAAACAGATTCTCCTTACTCGTATGCATCTATCCTGCTTGCAATGCACCAGGAAACAAATTATCATGTTTACCTCCAGATTTTTTAGGAGAAAATTACTTATCATTCAAAATGTGAATATAACGTAGTTATTACAGCATCACGTAACAGAAAAGCCGACACATTCAACACATCTATTACTCGACTTAACGTTATTAAACTTCCTTTTATTCCAAAGATGAATTAAAATGAATGAGAGGTGCAATGGCTAATCATTTGAGATTTAAACTTCACAGTAAGAATAAGACAGGTCAATCAGTATTTGCCTTGCACAGAAATGTGCAGTGATTTTGAAGGGTTCCTTCTTAACAACACACCTGACGTCCCCTTCACTTCTAAGCACCTGCAGCGAACCACATTTTCCCATGGAAACAGTTTAAACCACTTTTATATTAATCTTTGTCTCAGATCACAGGAGACTTCATGCCAGAACACTACAGTGTAACCCGAAGTGACAAGAACTACATATGGCTGTCTTTCTGAGCGACCGACCAACATTCATCACCCTGTATAACAAACAAGGCAAAACAAATGTTTCCTGTCTAGGAGTAAAGTAAGCAGCGCTGCTGCCTCGCTTAATGAGTTCTCTGGTCATTTCCTCTCTTATGACAGGCAGAAAAGAATTATTTCTGACACAGAAAAACCAATGTAGACGAAAGGCAGTGAACTCAGGATACACACATATCGAGAGCGAGTGGTGTGGTGAGCCAATTGGAGAGCCAAACTCATGCTGAAATAGTTATTCAGTACAGGGCTTTGTCAAAGGTGAATAGTTGGCACCACTTTGCACTTTGTGTTTGTGCGTCTGTGTGTAGGAATTGTGTGCAAATGTGGGTGCACGTGTGGAGAAAAATAGCTGTGTATGAATTTTTCTGTGCATGAGCCATTCCAGAGATCTGTCAGTGTAGCAACTAAGCTCTTTAATCATTATTAGATCAATCTGAAGCCAGGTGTCAAAGAAATGACCACTCAAATAGCTGCGTTCAATAAGAACCGGCGGAGCTGCTCATCCCGAATACAAGAACCTTTAACTGTAATGAAAAAACGAACATAACCAATTTCACAAACCATAAACATAAAATAGAGCAGCGTCAGAGCAGAATACATATATGGAACATTTGAAAGTTTGTCTTTAGAAGACGGCAGAGTTACTTTATTGACTTTAAACAGTGAAATGTTTGACACTTGCTCAAATGAAAATTGTTCCCAGTTGGACGAATGAGTGTGTTAAAAAGAGCAAAGGAAGTAGGCTACACATAAATAATGTCCCTCCTTAGACTGTTCCAATAACAGTCATGAAAATAAAATAGACCATAGCTCAGACATTGAAAGACAAAGTGGGGAGTGAGGAATTAAAAATCCACTGTCATATGTCTCCTGACTATTAATAACCATTAGTGGAGTTACGATCCAGCTGCACAATTAGGAAGACTTACGAAGCTCATACTGTTGCCAAAATATAAAGTAGACAGAGTCAGAGGCCCTCTTCAAATCCCCTATTCCACACAGTTTCGGTGGTTTAACATTTCACAATAAATGTTTGTCAGGAAGGATGCAATTTAATAAATCCTAGTGATATCAACGAGAAAATTTGAAAACTTCTGTATTGGTTACAGTTTATAACTTTCATATTTTTCCACCCAAGTTATTTAGCCGTAAGCAAAAAGAAGGGAAGGAACATCAAGGCAATGAGGAAAGAAAGTATGCGGAAAAAAGAAGAAACATGTGGAGGAGGGGGTTTGCACAAAGAGGAAAATAATTAAGTGGAAAGAAACGGGCAGATAAAAGAGCGCAAATCTGTCAAGAATAAAAAAGTATTTGGTGTATTTTATCTATCAAACGCTATGCCTCAAATTATGATCATGATGATGGGCCTGGAAGGAAAAAAAGGGCCATGACCCACTTTCAACCACAGTTACTCTCTTCTATTTACTACTACAAGTAGGGCAGCACCACATATTGGGACAAATGTAACGGCTTCTCCGTAATGTACAGTTTAAAACTCTTTTCTCGCCCCAAGCCCTTCAGCAGTGTTTAGTTCAGGTTTGTTGGGATAGAAAAAAAAAAAAAAAGAAGACATTCGGCTTGTTCTGAGGAAACACTGCAAACTTTGTACCTACACAGCACCGTGGTGACCTCTCCACGCTCACTTGAATGTCTTTGATATGGTGTGGTTCTCTGAAATAGACTAGGCCCCTCATACTAAGAACCACCACCCAAGGGGAAAATCCCACTCCACAAGACAGGAAAGAGAGGGAGAGAAGGAAAAAGAAAAAGATGAGAAGAGAGAGACGGGGAAAATTTACGAGGTGAGAACTGATGGATGAGCTGTAATGGTCACGCCTCCCTAAACTGTAGACAATGCCGCCTATGGTCACGTGTATGAAGCTCACAGCAACAGCAGAAAGCCAAGTCATAGGTTGGAAGAGAAGACACGCATGAGAACCGATACTGGTGATGCTACTGTTAAAGTCATTAATAGCTCTTACTGGGGTCAGCAAGTATACCGTACCTGGATACACAGTCAGACACACCAGCTGCTGGAAAATCACACCACCATGAAAATGAGTAACGTCTCTGGATAGTCATGCACACACAGTATTCAATCATGCAGATGGACACACAAGATTATGCAGCAAGACTGCAAACACACACTACATATCTTCCGCAGTGCTAGCTGTAATCCCGTCCCTTCTCTGCATTGTTCCAAGTGACGGAATTGACAGAATTCCTGAGGAACCACAAATGCGTCATATGGGAGACACACAATGCCTGGGCTTCAGGGTGGAGGTAGGACTTAATGATGTGGCGAGGAGTAAAGATTGAGTGTGAAGAGTGTTGGAGTGGATTAGCAGGACTAGACCGTCATGGCCTTGCGCAGGCCGGGGTGTTAAATGGAGCAGTGTGTACATCTCTGTGTGTGGGTTTTGTGCTTGTGCACTGATGAGAAACAGAACTGGAATAAGCGTGGATAAAATGCTAATAGAATCAACGTTTGAAAGAAGACGAGGAGGTAGGAAGGCAGACTAAAGACTACGGTGAGAAAACGCAGACATATCAGAGAGTGTATTTGGTTTTAGTAGGTAACTGCACTGAGCAATTACATTTCTCCCTTTTTATTCATTTCACACGAGTCTGGAAGTAGGGTATGTTATATAAAAAATGTACATTACAAGAACGCTGTATCAGTCGCTGAGCTTGTGTCTGACCAATCAGCCATTTAGTACTGCAAATCACTTCCCTTGGCCATTAGAAAGGACCAACTCAGGAGCAGTGACAGTCGAGGGGACATGAAAATACAGTATGATCTAGAAGCCAAAGTAGAACTAGATTCATGCAGCCAACTTCCAGAAACGTTCTTGGATCCCCAAAGGGGGTTGGTCGAAGATTTTCTCAATCAACACACTAAGCTGCATACTAAAAAAGACAAAAGGACGAATGTTAGCTAAAGAAGAGAGAACATCTCATTCTAAGACTAAAGAAGATTGAAGAAAGCTTAAGGGCAGAAACCAAAGATAAAACACAGCCAGCTGCCACGTATCAGACCTCTTAATGGTCGGGAAACCAACACTGCCTCAGAAAAAAAGGGGTGTTGGTCAACGGGAGAACTCCCTGAGATGAAAAGCAGACCTTGTGCTTTTGGCTGATCAGAAAATGTGTTCTCTCTTTCGGTCTGTTAACACAAACAACATTGTGTGGAACAATGGCCTTTAGTGCACATTAAGAGAACACTTTCTAAAACAATTGCTTTGGATTTTTGCAAAAATAGTTTTTGATTTAAATTGCATGGCAGTAATGTCCTCTGTTCTTGATAAGTATACAATCGGCATGCCATCCGCTTAGATTCCCTTTGTAGGCAAAGACGTTTTCTGTTTGCGACTCTTAAGGTCTTATATTCCAACAGGAAGGCCTGGAGGGACTTGGAGGGAGCATCAGTAGCTGTCCATCTATTCATCTAAGCCTCCAGCAACAATGCAGGGGCTGGTGTGGAGCCTGTGTGTCGTGTTCTGCCTCTCTCTCTGGGAGGAAAGTTACTGCAGGAGTTCCAGGGAAGCCCGGAGGACCAAAGAGCTTTCTCTCCACAGGAGTAAAAGAGCTCCCCAGGATCCTGATGCCAAAAAGTGCTCCTACACCTTCCTTGTACCCGAGCAGAAAATCACAGGTTCATATAATAATAATTCAGCGATAAACTGGAGTTCTGTCTAGGAGAAATAAAGAGCTATTTGGAGAATAACTGAACTTTATCGTCCGTTGTCTCCCTTTCACCCTCCCCCCCCCCACTACCTCCTGGTAATCTCTCCTATATCTGTCAACAGGTCCAATCTGTGCCAGCACCACAGGCCCAGAACCAGACAAGGACAGAGTGACCCGTATGGACATTGCCGATGTGCGGGAGGTGCTCAACAAACAGCGACGTGAGATTGAGACACTGCAGCTGGTGGTGGATGTGGATGGTAACTTGGTGAATGAGATGAAGCTGCTGCGCAAAGAGAGCAGGAACATGAACTCCAGGGTGACCCAACTCTACATGCAGCTGCTGCATGAGATCATCAGGAAAAGAGACAACTCTCTAGAGCTGGCCCAGCTGGAGAACCGCGTCCTCAACGTGACCTCGGAAATGATGCGACTGGCTTCAAGATACAAGGAGCTGGAGGCCCGGTTCGCCACGATGGCTGCAGTGGTCAACAACCAGTCCATTCTCATCACTGAACTGGAGGACCAGTGCCTGAGGACGCTGGGACGCAGTGAGCTGCCCGTGGTACCTCCACTGGTACAGGTGGTGCCGCAGAACCTTCCAGTTAATAATCGTTTCACCAATGAGATACAGAGGGACAATAACAAGCGGGCCTTTCCCCGTGGATCACGAATGGAATCTCCTACTGCAAGCCCTTTTGTGAACAACCCTCCACCACAGGGAACACTCACATCAGATGGTATGTACCCACGTTAATGTGGCAGGGGATGATGAAGGAATAAGTGGTATAACGCTGTGAAATAATCAAGGGTCTACTAAGTTTCTGGGAGAAGGAAGCTGAGTAAAAACAAATATGCTTTAAAGTACTTGTCAATTACAACAGTACTTGTCCTAATTACACGCAACCACATAAACAATTATCTACAAAAGTGCAATTCAAAACGTAATTTCTTGCCACAGTTGGTATTGCTGAGGCACAGTTGGCCAATTCTTGGCATGCTACAGAGGCCATGAAATCATACATTCCGATGATTCCGACTTGGCTGCCTGCTTTGGCTGCACAGCACTGAGCATATGCACTAAATTAGTAGGATGTGGATTGGTCTTCTTTGAAAACCATTAAAAACACTTTCTGTCTATTGTACGCAAGGAATATAAACCCATTTAATAGATTAGATTCCCAAGTGTCAGACCTCAACACAAAACTATCTAGTCAGATAAGGCTCCGATTTACTTTTTCACAGAGACCGACTAATTCTGACATATGAGAAAGATGGTCTCAAATAGGAAACCAATTTGCAAGTTAGGACGCTGCTTGGAAATGGCTCCTAAAAAGTGGTCAGCGCTGCAGTATTTTGACTGGCAATTCGCCGACGGCAGTTAATTCTGAAAGGGATTATACAACCACATAGTGAAATGGATGAATTTATTTATAACATCCCGCAGACAAAGAGGGAAATAAAAGAAGCCAGAGACATAATATGATTTCCAGAAGAATACTGAGGTCAAAGAGCATTTTCTCTGGTATTTGATTAAATCAGATACTGAAATTCTACGGCCTATCCAGTAATGTGAAGTGTGAATTCAATACAGTCTTCTGATAAATGTTTTTTCGTGAGGTTGTCTAGAGTAAATGTTTGAGAGGAGGACCATTTTGGCTGGTGTGGCTGACACATCGTCCCTCACAATTAAACATTCAGGAAATGAAAAACATGCCTGATATTTCAACATTTCTACTGTTTGTGCACATAAAACACATGTAAACCATATATTTGACAAGGATGGACACCTCACTACTTCACTTTCATGAATGGGCCTTTTTCAACAGGCAGCGCGAAACAAAATCACAGAAGAAAATAAGTAGAAACTTCATAACGCATAGCTAAGCCACCAAAGAGCACTAATGGGCTCTCTTCCATGTAGGTTTACTACTAATGTAAATAAAAATTGCCTGACCACAGTTTGGTCTAGTTGAGTTCTTTTTAAACCTGCTATGGCTCAATGGTTCAATTTATTTTTAACCTCAACCTCTTAAAGCAATGTTTAAAGAAACTGACAAGAAATTGACAGAGGAGGAGAGAAAGGGGGAATATGTTAGGGAAGCCCCTTACTGACAGTTCTGATGGAGACATTATTACTAGAAAAACATAACCTTTTGCAAGGGAGTTTTAGGTATCTGTACCAGGGCATTATACTGAATCCTTATGTGCTCTTATATACAGCTGAGAAAACCATCTTCCATAAACCTTAAGGCCCTGGGTGCCCCCACACAATGCCTGTGTTCATACTGGTTTAATACATTCACACTGGGGAAAAGAGAGGAAATATGCAGGATTTAGGTTCAGCTGCTTCAGCTTTGGGTGCAGCGCTACCACATGGCTTCATTTGAAGACCAACTCAATTCAAGGCAGCAAATACATGTTTATGTAGTTTCAGACTGCATGATTTTTGAAGCAGGAGGAGATATTTTCCAAAGAATGCACCGACAATGATACATCCCCTCGAATGGTTCCTGCCCAACTTTCTTTCCCCCTTTTCTCGTCTGCTGTCTCCAGCCCCTAGAGTTATGATGATGATGATGACTTTTGCATATGCAACTAGAATGGCACTCAGTAGAGCACATACCTCCACCAAAAGTCCCCTTCAATTCAATCAAGCCACACCAAATTACACACTTATAGATATGCCTGATTTTATCATCAAGATCCATGCATTATTCCCAAGGTAAGCTGTGGAAATGTCAAAAACAACAGTGACAACAACAAAAAATGCCCCTTCTCACAATGTTAAAGAAAGTTATATACATATTGTACATTTTAGGGCTGGGAAAAAAACATGCTTGGATTATTTTTGACAGATACTGTGAATGCAATATGAGACACAAATTGAGTGGGACTTATTCCATTTTATTTTAACTAAAAACATTAGAGAAAATTATGGTTATTTTTGTTGGGGTCGGTTCCCTTCTCAATATGATTTGTAGGCTGGGGCATTTCTGTAACACCACATTCATGATTGCATGTTGTAACACCTTATTTATTTAAAAAAATGTTTAAATGCGCTTTGGATATTGCACTTGGTCATAATTTATACTGAAGCATGATATGGCTGAGCAATTCAATGATAAATTAGCCATATCAAATTACAATATAACAATAGATTGTTGCCAGAGGTGATATTGCAATAGGGAACTCTTTCAGTCAATATAAATCAGAGCCACCGGCAAAATCTCTATTCAAACTCTTTGATCAATGATCTTTCTGATCCCAGGTCCCTTCAAGGACTGTTTCCAGGTGCGTCAGGCGGGACACACCACCAGCGGGATGTACCTGCTTAAGGCAGACGGCAGCGACAGGCTGATTCAAGTCTGGTGTGAACATGGCCTTGACAATGGCGGATGGACCGTGTTGCAAAGGAGGAGAGATGGTTCTGTCAACTTTTTCCGGAATTGGGAGAACTACAAGGTAGGTTAATGAAAAAAGGCAGGGTTTAATTAGACAACCTTACCAAAAAATGTATCTGATCCTTTAAGGAAATTGTCAAAATTTCTTTCAGTGTGCGAGAGAAAGGTTATTGAAGCTTTGCCATCTCCACTCTCGTAAGCAGACCAGTCTCAGCATTTCATTTTGTAGCAACTAAGCAAGAACTTATCTTAACAGTTTTGATAGATTGGCTCACACCAAAATCACAGTCAGGAAGCGTAGCTAGAGACTGACACACAAATATACATAATTAGAGAGTCCTGGTGGGCTGAGAAGGAAATGCAGCAGGGGAGATGGACAAAGGAACATACACTTTTTAACACCTAGATTGATGAAACATAAAAAGATTGTCTGGCCAGGGTATATTCAATACGCATCTCTCCATACATCTGCAGCCATTTCACCGCTGGCCCTGACATTCAACTAATTCATATTGAGAGAGAAACCACAGATCACAACCTTAAAACATTATTGTCTCAACAGAAAGCTGGTTTGATTTCATTGTACTTGACTGCAGAGGCAACAATACTCCAAACTCACCTCACTCGGATTTACAGTTTGTGTTTTTTTTGGACATGATTTCTCTAATCACAGAATAAAAAGATCTGTTCTTTCAAGAGTTAGCTAACCCACACTGTTGACTAACTCCAAATAACACTGCACTTTGTTGGTGCTTGTCCCCCTACAGAGAGGCTTTGGCAACATAGACGGTGAACACTGGCTTGGACTGGACAATATCTACAAATTGGGGAAACAGGGCGACTATAAGCTGATGATAGAGCTGGAGGACTGGACAGGGAAGAAGGTGTACGCGGAATACAGCAGCTTCCACCTGGAGTCAGAGAGCGAGGGTTATAGGCTGAGGCTTGGCACCTACCAGGGCAACGCGGGGGACTCCTTCAGCAGTCACAACGGCAAACAGTTCACCACACTTGATCGTGACAAGGATGCATTTTCAGGTAGGGTGGATGCTAAAGGAGTTCCAAATGTAGCCTCGTTTGTTATGTTTGTTTCAGCACAATGACACAACGGCTTTGTCTTTGTCCATCACAGTCATCTTGTCTCACATTGTGTCCCGCTCCGCTAGGCAACTGCGCTCACTTCCATAAGGGAGGCTGGTGGTACAATGCCTGTGGCCAGACCAACCTGAACGGCGTGTGGTACAGCGGGGGAGTTTACCGCAGCAAATTTCAGGATGGAATTTTCTGGGCAGAATACGGGGGAGGATTCTACTCCCTCAAGTCCGTACGCCTCATGATTCGACCGATCGACTGAAACCTCAGACTTTTCTGTTCAAATGCTCCACAGTCTCCAGCCTCATCTTTATCTGCCCATGAACAAATTCTGTAAAAGCAGAACGGGACTGGAGGACGAGACTGTGGCATCTGTTCATAGGCAGACAATAATGACTCGGTCGGAAGTGACTTAGTTGACGCAGAGACACGGAGATGAAGACAGCTGCCATCGCCCCCTCTACAAGTAACCGCTTTCCTCCACCTTTCAGTCCGGACACTCATGGTTCATGAATCTCCCTGAGAGATATTACTCAGTATTACTCTCAAGTGTTCTGATTTGCTCACTCCTGTTGAAACTCGGTATGTAATAAAGGGAAATGGTCATTTACTAAAGACACGAGATTTCTTCTGAGCAGCTAATGGTGACTTGTTGAAGTTAAAGTTGCCCATACCAAGGGCTGCTGGATGTACTGGGATGGTAAACACTAGAAGCACTAAATCACAATGGAGTTTAAAATTGTTTGGTCAGCCAGAATATCTGTCTAACAAATGGTGAGAGGAAAGGCCTTGAAGAACTTACTGTTAACTTGATTCTGGGATTTGTCTGGACTTCTGGGGTTTCATTTGACCCCAAACAAACAAATGTATTCATGTAACAGTGTGCTTGTTCAATGTGCATATGGCTGTGCTGGCTTTGGTATGTAAATATCTTTGGATTTAATTGTGGAAGTTAATTTAAGAGGTGTGATTCTACTCAGGCCAAAATATCCACAATGTTGTCACTCAATGTCGCCAGTCTTTGTTATTTATCAGCGTATTTATAGAAAGTATAACCATGGCCATTTTATATCCAAGCCCTGTACCAATACAATTCTTAATAATTTTTTTAATCCTCTGTAGAAGTTTAATCCAAAGTGGATGTCAAGTTGACTCGAGTTTTGAGAACGTGTGACATGCACTGCCAGTTTCCAAGTAAAATTTAATTTCTTTCTATGAATAGCAAAACAAACGTGTGACTCTTTCCTTTCCAAAATGAATCAGACCATTTTGAAATATTACAGTAAAATATAAGCAACCCATCTATCAATATAAAAGGATTATACACACTTCAAATTTCCTTAACCTGATGTAAGGGCTTTCCAAGAAATCAAAGCACTGAAGAGGGTCAGAGAGACAGCAGAAATCATAAAAAATTAACTGCGACCACAGTGACTGCATTTAAAACCACATTATTCTGGTTTTGAAAGAAGTAGACAAAAAAAAAGAAAAAGACAAAAATTAGGTGAAGGGTAAAAGACAGATTCAAGGAGGCAGTCAATATATCAAAGTAGAGACAGAAAAAGATAACAGGATATCAAATGATGCTGCTATAGAAGAATTTGGATTAAATTAATAAGTGAAGGCAAGAGACAGAGATGTGCAGAGGAGAAGGAAGAGGAACATTCACCGACTCAATGCACAGCACACCAACGTGTTCATTTTATCTAGATGAGGCCTTTTTGGAAATCTGCTCCCATGTTTTCTGAGATGTGAGGAAACACATTCAGGGTGGGACATGTGGATGAGGTCAGTGACCTGGACCTTTGACCACCATAATAAATAAATAAATATTAACAGAAGTCCTCACTCAATAGCACCCTATTTAGAGAGCTCTGTTGATAAACTCCTTGTCTGCATAGGACACATTTCAGCTGTGCTTACCCTAATCTGTTTAACGCAGAGGTTTCCAAACTATGAGTAGAAAGAGGAGCGCAGAGGGACAGAGGTACAGTAAGATATTATATTAGGTGTGAGGGACAGGTAAATGTTAGTGTTTAAAAACAACAGGAGGCTAGTTATTGAAGTTTGGCTTGTGTCAATGCTCATGGAGTCAATTAAGATACTTTAAGACCCTAAGGGGGCCAATATACTCTGCCTGAAAAGCTTGTGAGATGGCCAGACAACTTCGGAAAGTCTTTCCCCCCAACACCATTTAAGATTTGTCAGACTCGGAGACTGCGTCCAACCATATCTGTGAGTCTCCAACATTCACACCCACTTTGCGCTGTGATTGGCCAACTATGTGTATAACTGAGTGCTAATATTTGAGAATCTTGAAGCAGATATTGTCTGAAAACAAGTGTCAATATCCCCGGTTTTCCTCATCGCAATATTGAGCCCCCAGAACTACAACTGCCTACAACAGACATGCAAAAGCTTGTGCTTTATACACAAAATTGTCCCCCGAATCACTTTTTAGGGTTAAAATAATTTTCAAAAGCACTGTTAAAACACTAGAGTGCACAGTAGTGGATGACAGAGCCAGTGTAGCCAAGGTGAGAGGATAATGAAATGGGGAAATATTTCAGTCTGTGTGTGTGTGTGTGCGCTCTGCCACTTTGGGGCCATACATTTCTGTGGGCTCTTTGTCCTTTGCATGATTGGCTAGAGAACAGGAACAAGTTCATCTGAGTATTGAACAGACCGGCCCTGTGGTGAACACAGACAGGAGGGGTCTGTGTCTGCTGAGACGAAATAAGAGGTCAGAGTTCACACACACACACACACACACACACACACACACACACACACACACACACACACACACACACACACACACACACACACACACACACACACACACACACACACACACACACACACACACACACACACACACACACACACACACACACACACACACACACACACACACACACACACACACACAAACGTATCACTGTAAAATTCCAGGCTCAGTGACTATAGAGCCGACACAAGGTTCTTTCTTTGGCATCGTTATCACCACAGATAAGCAACAGGAAGGCAGAAAAGAGTCACATATACACAAACACACATTGTAGAAGTTTACCCACCTGTGGCGTATTTAGCTCACAAAAAAAACACCACACATGGGGATTTTGGCCCTCTGCTGTGGGTTGGGACTTTGGGATTCAACAGGTAGTTTGTTTAGTGACCAGGGGTAAATACATCAGGAGAAACCCCAACCCAAATTTAACAACGCACAAACACACAGAGTGATGCTCTGGAACCAGCACTGCGGCTTTCATTCACCCCCCCTCCCCTCCCCCCTCTCTCTGAAGGATCTAGTGGATTCATGATGGAGGGGAATGTCAGAGAACAGGAGAGCGGTGATTTCCATCCTGTGTGCCAACCCGACTTGGCTCGGTCCGGCGCCGAGGACAGCCAGCTGGTCACACATCACACATCCACACTCATCATTGACGAGCTGAGACTGCAAGAAAGCTCTCACACATCATCACTCAAAGACTTACAAAAAGTCTCCACCCTACAGAACAACCAACTTGTCACACATCAGTGAAGCGCTTACCGAACGGAAAGTAGTTCCTTCTGATTCACACGCACACACGGTGAGGACATACGGCTGAGCTGGTAAACGTGTGCCGTTACAAAGCATTAGCTTTGCATTCGTCTCACGGTCTGCCGTTACGTCCAGACTTCCATGACAGAGCACAGTGGGGGTGGTGGGTTGTCCTAAGTCTTTAACGACAAACAGACTCTCCAGCTCTGTGTTTATGCTTGTGTCTGTGTTTGTGCTTGTTTGTTCATACTCAAGGGTCTAAGTTTGAATCTCTAAGCAGTAGCTATGATACAAGTCTGATGGGAGAAGGAAAAAAAATTGCGGCAGTAAAGATCAAAGTCATCATCAAGTCCAAAAAAATAAAAAGAACAAACAGTACAGCAATAAAACCACACATGTGGACATGAGCGATTCCACTGCACAACTCATAAGGGATTCCTGTGTGATGTCATTGTGTGGAGCCGAGGAGAAAGGCGCTATAAATATTTAGGAAAGGAAAAAGAAATTTATTATTATTATTTTTTAGTTTCCTTACTGATTCATGGCTTTGTTTTCCAGCACAAAGGAACTTTGAGATGTTTCGCAACAGAGCAGGAAAACTACACGCTCGACGCTCTCTGAGAAACGGAGCAGAATGAAAACAGCGGAGGAACAACAGACAATAAACCATACTGACCGACGACTCTGGCACTACATAAACCATGAGATAATGATGTGAGCGTCTGTTTTATACCAGACACATGGCCAGGGGCAGTGAGTAACTTAAACACAGACGCTTGTCCTTAGATTAACTTTTAGCCCGTAAACAGTCCATAAAGAAAGGAAGCTGACAGTCGGCAACATCAGAGCATTGCTCAAAGATCAAACCATGTGACAGTCTGTGAGTGTGTGTGAGGATGTCTGCTTGTGTCTGTTACCTAGGTATGGTATACAAGAGACCATGCTCTGGCTGCTTATGAAGTCTCTCAGACGTTTGTAGTTGTCTTCTTTGGACATCAGGTAGTCCAGTCGATCAAACGTTGCCTTGTCCTTCCGACTGAGTAGCTGTGAGGTAAAGGGCAGCAAAAGGGGAGCGGAGAGATAGAGAACATGAAACCAGCTGGCATTTTAGCAACAGGAAGTGTCAGAGAGAAGTTTGAAGGAAGATGGGTTTTCCCATTAAAATGTAACCCGTTTAAGTCACTTTCATGTGAAATGGGAAATCCATGTACTACACCAAAAGTATCTGTATAAACAGAAGAAAGTCTGACAATTGGAGATAAATAATGTAACACTGACAGAGCTGGCAAACGCAGTGGTGTTTTTAAGTGCTGCTGGTGACTCAAAAGTCTGATGACAAACTATCAACCGGCGACAAATTTGCACCACCTTTCTTCAATGTTGTGAATCTGGAGCTACAGTGAGTGCTCAGCTGTTGGAAAACAAGTAGAATTGCTGGTAATATTCTGCGGTCAGTTTTTTAGTGTCAGAATAGAACAATTACAAGTGTATTAGAAAGTGTCCTAAAGAAAAGGGTTTTCTCAGAGGAAGCAAGGATTAGAAACGCCTCCATCAAGTTATTTGTCTTCATAGACTGCTACTGAAACACACTTAATAGATCACTTGGCAAGTGTCAGAGCAAAGACGTATGGAGATTTCGAGCTAGAGACGTCAGAACACGGACATAGACCCGTGTTCCCTCACACATTTGTAAAATGGGCACAGATACAAAATTTGATTTGTTAAAAAAAAGTCTACAATTGAATTATGTGTTCAAAATGTCCCCACCACATTGAAGGTAGTGGGTATTTCTCTAAGGGACAGATGTGCTTCACTAAAGAAAAGCCCAACAATTCAAGGAGAATACCTTCCAGGGATGGAATCTGTTCATTAAATTCTCATGTTATCTCAGGATCTGAAGTGAATTGTGGGTTTTCTGATTGACCTACATACTTGTTTTTCTTTATTTTTCCTGCCTTTGTCATGTCCTTTATGTGATAGTTTGTATTAGCCTCGGTTTAAGTCGACAGTGTTTTCACACGGATCGACGTGACATCCTCGTGTTGACAGCACTCTACAAATAAACCAGACTTGCTTTCGGAGTAAGGAAAATAAACTCACCGCCCACGTTTTGGTAAGCCTGAAGATGGGAGCACTTTGTAGCCCCGACACCACCGCCATGACTGCATGGAGGTTGTTAATGTCACACAGTTTCTATGAAAAGTTAAAGTACATAGAGAATACAATTTGAGTAAACTCTGCAAACATTCAAAAAGTAAAGAACAATGTCTTATTGTGCATAAACGGATGTACCTTGGCAGTGCGGATGTAAAGACTCAGCACTTCGGCTCTGATCTTCAACGTCTGCGCATGGAGGATCTCTCTTACCACCCAAAAACTTGTCTAGAAGAACACACACACACACACACACACACACACACACACACACACACACACACACACACACACACACACACACACACACACACACACACACACACACACACACACACACACACACACACACACACACACACACACACACACACACACACACACACACACACACACACACACACACACAGATTATGGCACCAAGCGACACTCACAAACACGCAAGAAACAGACCCTGGATACAGCAGAACTAATGACACTGAACAGGTCTGCGGACAGTCGTGACAACTGAAACTAGTATAACTCTGGAAAGGCTGCAAACAGGAATGCTCCATTAGAGTTGCCTAGAAATTAGCCCCTGAGAAAACAAGAGCTTAGCAGGGAAAATCCAAGTGATTCCAAGCTGATTATACAACAGACACACACCATAACTCCTAATATGTCAACTGAGAAAGCGGGAGGACAGTGTGTGTGTATACGTGTGTTTTCAGAGCGCTTGGCCAGACCAAGAGGGAGAATTCTGGTAAGCCACACACACACACACACACACACACACACACACACACACACACACACACACACACACACACACACACACACACACACACACACACACACACACACACACACACACACACACACACACACACACACACACACACACACACACACACACACACACACACACACACACACACACACACACACACACACACACAGTGCATCAATCAGTGTTTAAACTCTGGGGAGAGAGGGGATGGAAAGAGGAAAAGGGAGGAGAGCGAGGGAAGAGAAGAGGTAATGGGAGGGTAAGTTAGCTTCAATGCCACAGGGCTCAGAGCCCACAGCTGTCTGTCTGCACATTGTGTTCCCGCTACAATACATTCTATTTGTAGCAGGAGATGATTGAGGGAGTCATCCATTGTTTTAATTGATTATTAAATAATACCACGTTCAAAGGTGCTTCATTGCAAATCTTTTACTGTCTCTTTAAGATATAAACGAACAAAGCCCGATCGGGTTGGTGGCAGCTGATTACATATGTGAATGGCAAGTGAGCCCAGTCCTGGCACATGCATGCCGATGCAGCACACATTCTCATGAGCACCCCGGATGACAGACACACAGACGGGGGTGGTAAAAACAGATTGGATTTTCTTTAACAGCCCACTGACGCGGTGGGATTTCTCCTAGTGCTCCAAACAGACGGGCCCATTGTTGCCTGAAATACACAAGTTTTGTGACTGTGTGTTGTACAGAAAATACACAAATACAAAAAGGCAGATAAACCCCTGCCCAGTTGAAAACCACACTGTCAAGGCTGGTATTCAATGTGTGTAATCGATGTGCGTTAATGTATGGGAAAGAGTGGTTCTGATAAGACTAGCAGACTGAGGCTCTCTGCTTATCCTTTTTAATGCAGACATACTTTTGCATAATTCGGTTTCTCAATCATTTTCTCACATTGCTCCCTGCCTTCTCTGCAGTTAGACTTTAGTAGAGGCAAGTCCAACGGTTGGGAAAAGCCAAAAACCTTTTTGTTTCAGGAACGAGGTGATGAGTGAAAAGATAAATCCCTCCAGCCACTCACTCGCTTGTTGCCTCTCTCCTCTCTAATAACCTCATGATACACACGTCAAACGCAAGTTCAATCTATTCAGGCACTGTATCCAGCAAACAGAGCCATGTGTGTTTGATTTTCACCATTTCACATGGAGTGGTCTTTAGAGCAGAAGAGGCGGTGATGGAAATGAACAGAGGATGCACAGATGCTATTCCCATTAGCTTGCACTTTCATTTGCATCTCAATCTTCGAAATGGTGACCTCAATATAAAAAGAACTTGAGTCTGGTGGGAGGTTCAGTTTCCCCTCGAAGCAGATTAAATTGATTTTAAAATGTGTTTATCCTGGCGTCAATGACATGTTTAGATAGTGTCAGATAAGGTCAGAATGGCCACTGGGTGATGGTTATTTCTAGGTAACTTAAGATACCATTTATCAAAACCTTTGGGTATTTTCTGGATGCGTATTTCCATGTCTTTTTATGGCTGTGGCAAAGGTGCAGAGCTTGAGATTAATGTCCCACTCTGGGACAATAAAGTTGATCTTATATCTTGAAATCTGCCTTCCACCTCCAGTGTACAGTAGACTGCAGTTTCCATTGACTGTAAAATGCAATTCCAATCTGGGGAGCAAAAACATGCAGCAGCTTCACATTTAGTTTCCTCAGTGTTTTATGTTGATATGCGAGGTCAGTGTGGACAAAATTTACTATACCGCAGGGATTCATCACAGTGTCTGAGGCTGACTTGGCCTCCAAAGCTGCACAACGAGATCACTCATGACGACAGTACAAGACATCACATTGTATTCGGACGCACACGCACAGTACAGATCTGCCTGCTGCCGAGAACTGTATGCCTGTCGCGTGAACGCACACAGTGCAAGCGCTATCTAAGCAGTATCCAAGTTTATGCAGAACTCTTGTCCGCTCGGGACGGTAAAATCTTTATGATGTTTTAAATCAGAAGACAAATCAAACGTTTATAGAGCCCAATCAATAAATACGTTTAGTTATTTATTTTCTTACAATTTTTTAAGCAAGAAAATGTATTTTGATCAAAGTTGGCTGGGTGGGCCAGCGGGTAATACAAGCAGGCCGGTGTCGCCCAGGCCTATTACTGCCCACGCGTCTGGTATGGGGATAAGGAGGAGACATCCATACAGACAGCTGTCTGTATGGATGTCATATTATGACCTGAAGGGCTGTGCTTATGAGCGCATCAAGGCCCCCCAGAACAGAGCTGAGAGGCCCAAGAACTTTAATAATCATGAATAGGCAGAAGTAGAGGGATCCGGCCACAAGTTTATAGTTTTGAATCCACCCATTTAATGGCCTGAGTGGAGGAAGGGATGAGGTGGAGTTGGAAATCTGGCCAAAGATGAGGACAATAGCTGGCCAGCAGACTTGAGGTGATGGTGAGTCTGATAGCGGATTTGCAATCAGCTGTTGAATGGTAAATCGACTGGCAAGTGATCGACTGGATCCCGAAACCAGCAAAACAGTGACTGAAGGAAGAGTGATATGGGACCAGCTCATCCTAAGGAGCTTTCTGGAACTCTCCGCTCTCTTGTTATTCTTATTATTATGCAAAAAGCTCATTTTCTTTGGCTTGCAGCAGCTGAAATGTGTGCTGCAAACATCTTGAATCACCGTTTGGGATCTGCTCCACATGAAGTTTCCACAGCAACACATTCTTGTTAGATCATCTCATATTTATACTGGAGGGCAGTAAAGTGGGTCTTAGAGGAGTCTGGCAAAAACACTGGAAGCGGATTAAAGGGCACTGCTACCCCCTTACATCATTACCCACAACTTCCCATTGAGAATTGCACAGGGCACTGAGGGAGCGTGCCATATACTCCCCTGCATACATTACATACGTGGAAACATTCTACACAAGCTGCCCCAACATGCAAAGTCACATTCATAATTCCATGAAGGTCAGAAGAACCAAGATCCATCTGAGGACAAAGTATCCTGCCTTTCTTTCACACCTGTTTTACCTGGGGATATACTTCTGTGGTATATGAGCAGGGAGGAGATGTGGAGGTCATTAGGTTCTGCCATGACAAGAGCATTAAAAACAACCACCTCTGGGAGAGCTGGGGTGATGATTTGGTACTTGCAGAATGAGAGAAGAGGGGCACAATTGAAAGATGATTTGTATTCTCAACATTCCTCGATTGGCCAAGGCTCATAAATCTTTAACATTGCAGGAGGAACGGTTCTCTCTCTCCCTGCTCTCACCTTGTTTGAGACTCGAGGCAGCAGTGAAGTGCAAACCGTGTACATGTCTCACCTGGTTGAACCTGCGAGTGAAGGCCACGACATTTGGAGCAGAGCTGTGTTTCTCCTTCTTGTTCCAGCCGCAGCTTGACAGTTCCTGAAATCATACAGACAATCAGGGAAATGTTATCATTATGCACAGGTACACAAAACCATATGTCAGCATTTTACTGAATGTATTGAACTGGTCAGAGGTCACTCGGTGGGAAGTGGGGAGGAGGCAGAGGTCATGATATGATATGACAGGAGAGAGAGAATGTTCCTAAACCATGATATAATATTTCAAAAGTCAATTCAAAAAGTTTGTCTTTATAACAACAAAGTATTGCTATTCATTCCTGAATTTATCATTTAAAAAAAAAGGTAATGCACTGTGGTGTGCATCGCTTGATAGTTGGGGATATTCAGTGGTGGTAGCAGGAAAAGCACAGACCAATACCAATTAAATAAGTGACAGATAAATCCCAATTAGTCACACAAGTAAATCAGTGAGCCAGCATGCACCCTGAACACCCCACCCCTAAATGTAATACAGAAAATTCAAATTAGAATATCTATTTTTTTCTGTCAACTGTCAAGCAGCAGAGGCTGTTCAGTTTACAATGACGCGAAGCAGACAAGTTGTAGTTGACGAATGTTGGACTTCTTTTACTTCATAAATAACTTAAAATAAATGTTCAGGTTACTGGATTTGTAATTTGTCGCTTTTCTGTCAATAATCTGATACATTTCTCATTGCAGAACTTCTCCCAAAACCAGTCTTACTAAGTTGTGGCAGCTGTGGAAGCAGCAATGCAATGTGATTTCTGTACACGTTATTAAGGTGAAGGTGAAGACTCAGGAACTTGAAAAAAGAGAATTCCAACAACCACACAAAGAGTCGGTACCAGGCTGGACTCGGTTTGGCCTCTGCCACTGTCCTCAGGGATGAGGTGAAGACAGGAGACCACACAGACACTGCGAGGGGAACCCAGACCCTCCTTTGGCCCCACAGGCTGCCAACAGGCCAGGGACGCTGACGTAACGGTCGGAAAAATGTTGCGCAATCTCTTCTCTTAATCCCTGCCAGCCGGGCCGGCTGTCTTGGGCTACAATATGAAGAGCTGAATCAGGTTGCAGCTCCCCCATACCCCCCCCCCCCCCCCATGAGACAGTCCGACTGACTGGAAGCAAAACCTCCTCCGAACTGCTTGCAACTTTGGACCCCATCAGGAAGTCTACTCACAAAGAGAAGTCATGCTCATTCGAGGGCGAGTCGTCAGAGGCAGCCGGCGGGGTAAAAGAGGCAACATATCAAATGCAGATGTTAAAAGCAGACGTTCATGCGTGGGCGAGGCAATGCCTCTGGAACTTCATTACTCGCGTCAGGACGAGGATGTGAGGAGAGAAAAGGGGGAAACGGTGGAAGGGAGTGAGGATGAAGGGATAGTGTTAAGCCCATATTAGAAAACACCGTTAACACTTGAGAAGACGCATGAGCAACTTCCCACTGGGGTTGACAGTCCTGTGTGGAGCCTCCTCAAGACTTTGAGCGTGTTGTCATTGTGGCAGGATGTATCTTAACCTGTGTGTAGGAGACTCGAGCCCATCTCACCAAGTACAACTCAGCGTTTATTTAAAAAGCTGTCCTTTTTTAAATAAGCACTGCCCTCCTTCCTTCCTCCCACCGTGTCAATCATTACTTTCTCCCAACTTTAACACCACTTTGGTGATGATTCTTAAAACAAAAACGTTCCATAGTCACTTGGAGATGCGTTTGTCTCTCAGCCCCAACCACCACCTGACCACCCAGGTAGGCGGTGCGTCCGAGAGGAGACACACAGATGCTCCTGTGCCTCCCTCGCTCCACAAGAACCACAGCATTTCAACAACTGTCACTGACGCTTCAACGCCGGACCACCTGGGCCCATCTTCTAATCCAACCATCCATCTGTGTACACGCAATTCAGCCTGAAGTTAAAGTCATTTATCTGCAGTTGTTGTGTAATAACCATTTGCCCCATGTGAAATCAAGCGGCAAAAAACCAATCCACGGCCTCTCCAGAAACTATTAGTTTACATCCTTTATTTCTCTTTTGCCTTTATAGTCTCATTTCACACTCAGACATCGCAAACAGCAGGCTTTGACGGGGCGGCTCTGGTAAGGGGAGGGTTTTACATGCTGCAGTATTGCTGCAATTAAAAGAAAAAAAGAGTGAGAGAGAGAGAGACTGCTATGCCAAACCACAGACGGCCTGTCATTTCCACATGCTGGTCTGACTGAGCAGCTTTTTCATTAAAGCAACGTCCTAGAGGTCGGCTGTATCTGCTCAGTCACATATATATGGTTAACATGAGGGCTGTCGAGGAAAACTGACGTCACCTCTGGTTCCAACTGAAAAGTGTGTTCCTGCGGACCCAACCAAAGACATGAACAGAGGTCGGATTCTCACATCAACCACACTTAAACTGTACATAAACCTAAACCTTCAAATGAACACTTCATCCTTCATCTCTCAATGGTGCGTTTGTTTCAACGCAGAAGTGCAGATTGAACTCTGCTTGACAAATACAATGTAAGAAGTTGTATATAAACAGAGGCACTGGCTGAATAAATCAACCAGCTGCAGCTTCGCCACACATTGCGAGGACCTCATGAGAGATACCACAGCAATTCCTTTTGTTGATGTGAACACTGTAAATGGAAAACTCAAGTGTCTGGGTCCCAGAGAATATTAAAGAGAGGCCTCTGGCCAAGACAGGAAGGACTGATAACGATGATGACCAGGATGGAAAAAAGAAAGGAAGATGAGGAGGGGGAGGAAGCGTGATTATGGGGGGAAAAACGGGTTTGCCACAAGAAGAGAAGCGATTGTGGAGACAGATTTGCTGAGAATGTGGGGGAAAGTTTGCACTGCTCTGCCTCGTTGCTGCTCTGTACTTCAGCTTTTGGTGTTACAGAAGAACTGAGCACCAGGTTGTACTACTGGTCTACGGATATACTTACTCTCGTTTGTTCTGGTAAAACAGAAAAAAAGGAAAACAGGAGAACCAGGGGAAAACCGACCCAAAAAAGGGAAAGCCAATGAAATATGAAAAATGAAGGACCATAAAATGCATTGTTGTCTTAGTCGGACATCTCTAAACTACAGACCTGGCAGAGACTTCCAAGCAGGCAGCAGCAGCAGCCTCCATTACTTTGCTGTGCTCACCATGGGAATGATTACTTTTCCAGGAGCTTGCTCGGTACATGTACTTCGTATGACTCTGATATTTGTACAGGCCATCAGTCACGGCTAGTAAAACCAGACTGGGCATGGTTTCTTTATGAAACTTTTCACAGTTATAATGACTGCTGTATGCTAAAAAGAAAAATATTAAACATAATGGTTTGTTACAATGCAGTAGCCCACTACTCCTAAGAGTGTTCCTTTTGGCAACCTTTGTTCAAACTGAATTTAAAACTCTGGACCACATCCTCTCTGAAGAGGGAAAGCTTGTCAATGTGGTTTTTCTGTCTCCACAGTCAAAATATTTTTTTTCCCAACCTTTTACCATGAGAATCACCATGCCGACGGGCTGCAGTGTCGGTGAGATTCCCTCTTGCATTTGTTGTGTAGTAACTATTGTCCATTCCCTACAACAGAGAAACGACGTGTGGACTAAAGGTTCCTACAGAGCGCTGTACGTAATGACAGTTACAGATCAGAGGACAAAATATTGGGGTAAATGTTTAAAGAGTTGCATTTCACAATCAATGGTCAAGAAATTTAAGCCTGTGAATGTGAAGCACTGCCTCCAACTGCATCCGTGACTCACATGAGACTTTCAGTTTGTTCAGAGGATTTCTGCGCTGGGTGCTCAGACGTGGGGAACTGACATACTTCTCAGCGGTACGTAAAATGCAATCCGATAGCTATTCCCTGAGAGCTGGGGCAAAGCTTGCCAGCGAAGGCCACTAAATTTCGTACTTGGCTGTTGCCATGACTGTGTGTTAAAACAAATGCAAGCCTCTCCCCCCTCCGAGTCCCTTTACGTCACTCAGTCTCTCTTTTCCTTTCAGACTCTATTTCATAAACATCCCTCTGCGTGTCTGATTATGAAATTAGAAATGGCCCACTGGGACTGGAAAAAAAAAAAAAAAAGAGGGGGATGAATGAGGATAAAGCCCCATGTTTTTTATTTCATTACAGTTCCCACACACTTGCCCTTTTTTCATTTACATATCGTTTTTTCTATATGTCTCTTGTTGGCTGAGCGTCCACACTAAAGTGAGCTATCCAATCCAGCTCTCTCCAGCAGAACAGAACCAGGCACTGCTGCAAACCAGGAATCACTGTGTCGTAAATTTAGATCAGAACAAGATTTAGCTACGAGTCCCTCGCATCCTTTTCCCTCCCGGCCTCTATGATCCATCATGTCATTTTCATGGAATTTCATTTTGCAAATCGAAAGCCAAGGAACACATCAGGGATTCAGCTGAGGGATTGTAGATTGCTTTGCAACTATAGAATATTTTACCTTAAAAAATAAAACTTCTGCTGTTCCCATCAATTACAGCCATACTCCAAACAAAACATCAGACTCCGACAGTGCCTTGTCAAACTCTTATTAAAAAACAGCTTTTTTTTCCCTCCGTCCACAGACAAGAATTTTGAGTTTTGCGCTGACGAAGGTCGATGACGTAAAGGAGATAAATAACAACCCTCTGCATGGCAGCGTCTTATGAGCTGTCACTTGTGCATCATGGAAACCAAATGTGTTTAGATTCTGTGTCTCTGGAGTCTGCTGTGTCAGTATCAGAGTTTCTAAATCTGCCTCTCTTACGCATGTTCCAATATTTAATAGTTATTTTACAAACACTGGCCTCTTGAGGAACCATACTTCCTGTCCGGAGGGTTTGGCCAGACACAACACCGTCTCCTCACACTGTTTGCAGTGTCTCCATCCACAGTTCTCATGTAATCTTTTATTGCTTTTGTGACTGACAGTTATCTTTTTTTCCTCGTCCGGAGGCTTCGGCTGGACCTTTCGGCTCCCCGCCACACATCTGTTCCACGTCAGTGCTGGAAAGCTTGAGCTAATTGTCCGGGACGATTTGCCCAACTCATGGAAGAATGTCTGTTTATGTGTCAAATACACATGTAAAATTTTGTACAACACACACACACACACATTCGCGCACACACGCATAATGATGTCTGGATTCTCCGTCTCTTTCTATTGTGCACTCCCACTCACGCCCACATTCTTATAATATAAAGACGGTTATAGCGTGTTTATGGAGGGAAAAAAATTTTAATCTTAAAAAAAACTGACATCAACAGGCCAAGGCATAGCTAGTTTATGGTCATTTCAACAATTTAAGTAGTCGCTAGAGTTATGGAAATTACTGCAGCCTTGGACGACCAGCAAAAATCCGTAACATAAAGAGCACACGTTAAAGTCATGCAGAGGTCGACGTTTACACCAAGTAGTCATAAGTCTAAAGGGCAAGTTTAGTTTGCCAGCAGTTAAAACATTATTTTAAATCAGCAGGAGCACTCGAGAGTAATATGACGGAAAATTTGATTTATATATTGTTATCATACTAAAAAATTCCATATAGTGAATGTCAACAAGACAACCTCTGAAGAACATTTGGACGTGTCAGAGTTTAGTAATGCAGGAAACTCTACTATATACAATGGACAGCTGACTACCTCAAGACTAGATTCAAAAATGAGAATTACAACACGCTTTGCATTCTTCCCACTTTCTCTCTCTCACAAGAAAATGATCTGCCAAAAAATTTATTATATTAATGCATTCAATTGTGTCCATAACTGTTACCCATTTATCAGTAAGCTCTACTTAAGTTCCCATTTGCTTGTATGTTTCAGAGTAATGCAGCATTTAAAGGGTGCTTAGAAGGCCAGAGTGGCTGTATGTCAGTAAAAACACTATTGCACAACTCAAGGTTTTAACCAAGTTATTTAATATTTTCCTATTCAGACAGTGACCGGAGGGAAACAGCAGGCCTGCCTGCCTGCATGCACACACACGCGCGCACGCACGCACGCACACACACACACACACACACACACACACACACACACACACACACACACATACACACACACACACACACACACACACACACACACACACACACACACACACACACACACACACACACACACACACACACACACACACACACACACACACACACACACACCTGATTTTGCCATCATGTGCCTCTCAAGACTGACAGCAGTGGAAACTCTAGCTGAGTTCAATTCAGTCATAGCTGTGTAGACAAAAGCTGAGTGAGAGCAGGAAAAGCCCCTCGAGTGCACCCTGTCCCTGCCAGAATGCTGCTGGGTCACTCTGTTTGCTGTGAAATCTGCTCCCTCTCTCTCTGCCGTCTCCTCCCCACTCACGCAGGCCTGTGAGAGAACAAAGGTCTTCCCCAAATGCTCACTCTTCCCCTGCATCATTCTCCAATCCCACTTCTAGTCCTGCCACACAAGAGACTCTGCAAAAAGTGAAACTACATCCCCAACGGACACTAAAATATTCACCCTGAAGCATTATTTTCTAAATTGCTACAATAGACTGAAATACAGGAATATATTTTCATTAGAATAGTCAATCCCACTTAGTCGGTCGGTCAGTAAAATAAAGCATTTATGAAAAACTTTTATTGGCCTCTGTGAGATCTTGGCCCCGCGGAGTTAAGACAACGGGGCTCGAGGAGATATTAATGACTTCCCTATAAGTGAAGAAACAGCAATATTCCAGAGAGACGCCCTGACAAGAGCTACTCAGGAACAGGGTCCAAAATAGCTGATTGGCCCGGGGCCATTAAAAGTCACTGGCCCGTCGGTCCGCTTATGAAAAGAGAAGATTGCTCTTCTCAAAGAACCGAGTGGACATTGGATCCCAATAAATCAACTACTGCAAATCTAATCATAATACTTAGACCCAAAACATGACTGTTATTCAGGATGTTTTTGTCCAATAGCAGTCTAACATGAACTTGAGTTAGCAAGTGCTAATGTTACTATAAAAATCTCATAGTAGAGATAGAATACGTTTCATAGTGTAAAGTTAAGGACTGCCTCACTTTTTAGAGAGACTGTTTGCATTAGGCAAGAATAAATAACTAACAACAATAACGGCATCGCTACAATGTACTATTTTTTATTGGCTGTCGGATCAGTGAAAATACAGAAGTGTTTGTGTGTGTGTGTGTGTGTGTGTGTGTGTGTGTGTGTGTGTGTGTGTGTGTGTGTGTGTGTGTGTGTGTGTGTGTGTGTGTGTGTGTGTGTGTGTGTGTGTGTGTGTGTGTGTGTGTGTGTGTGTGTGTGTGTGGTGTTTGCTGAGATGAGCCAAGTGTTGTACATGTGCTACAGCAGGAGTCAGACTCTACCACACCGCTGGGCTGCGGTCTCCCTCTTGCTTTCACAAGGCCACAGTGGCCAACCTTAAACACAGATTATCCATGTCTGCTGTCCGGAAAGGGCCCGGCAATCCGAATGAGACAAAGCATTAGACTCTCTCGCTGAGGCAGCGGACACTGGGAGAGTCACAGATCCCCTTATTCTGCATCACTGTGATATGTGGCTCTGCATGGGAGCACCCATCACAGCTGCTTGCGAGAGGCCTACTATGGTAGTTACACAGAAGAGAAATAGAGAAAGAGAGACAGGCATAAAGAAAAAGATCATAGCTCACCTCTGGCTGAATGGCTTTGAACACAGGAGCATCCATGAGTGTAATCTGGCCCTGGAAGAAATCAACACAGTTGTTAGATTTAGAATTTTCATAGTAGGTCACAATGATTATTGCATATCTCCACATCCTCCACTGCAATGTGAAACATACATTACTGTGAATTATGACACAGCACAGTTTATCATTGCCATGATTTTTACTGACAGCACCTTCAAACACCTTCTTGATATACCAGGGGAAATGTGACAAGAAGGTAAGACAAAGAAGATGCAGAGTGCCTCCTTCTGGTTGAACAGGGTAGAACAAGAGATAACCATTGAATCGTTAAAATCAGTTTACAGTTTAGTTTTTAATCAGTTTATGACTTAAATTTTAATTGTTATGGGATACCATTAGCATCATTATTGCTCACAACATTGAAGGCCTCATTCAGCAGTATTGTGATTCCTGTCTCATATTTGCTATGGACAGTGTGTGCAGAAGGAGGGGGAATTCTTGGTGCGTGCTTGGCATTGACAAATGTAATTAATTATTACTGATCTAAACTCTGAGCCCATTTCCTCCTGTATCAAGTCAACACATCACATTTGTGCTCACTGAACATTTTGTTTTTAAACACTCACATATGTAGGTTAACCAGACAAGGACAGACAGGTTCTCACATACCCAGGACAATTCACATAAACTTGACTTACTGCATATTCTTCAGGAGTGACCTTCAGCACATCGAACACGACGGCATCGAAACTCTTCTTCAGCTCTGATGAACCCTTATCACTGAGAGAATCTGAGCTGCTGCTCTTCTGAAGCAGGTTAACACACACAAACACATAATAATGCAACTGTGTGTTTTTATCGATTGGGATTATGCATCAGGTAAACAGAATGGGGGCTTTTGTGTGGTTAAAAACAAGGTTGCGATGTGGAGAGACAAGGTGAGTGGTCTGTGAAGGTTCAGCAATGGATGTGGTTTTGTAGCAGAACCAAGGAATCAAAGAAAACTGTGGTGACTTATATGTATATGATATGTATAAATGTCAGTCAGTACACACTTAACTACATCCTCTTGCCTAGTAATCACACACTAAAGCTTTCTGTGTTGAAAGATGCTAATTCGTCTTGCATGCTTCGACACAGTGGATGGAGGCCTAGCGAGTGGGCGTGGCCTCACCTCAGAGATTGTCGCAGCGGTGGTGGTGATGCTTGATTGGCCATTAGGGAGGTCCATCATTCCCACACCATCTAGCTCTAGCGCAGGAGATCGTTCATCATCCTCAAATGCTCCAAAGTCCACCTGGCCCTCTAGAAACACACACGCACACACACATATACATACACACAATAGTCAGTGGGTAAATTTTGCACCACATCTTGACCGTTGTTATTGATTGTAGCAGCAGCACAGCACCACTTACTGGTTGTAATGAGTTGATTCAAGTATCCTAACATTCAATGTATCATTATTGGCTTCTGAACTGACTACTAAACTAAATCTGCCATCAGAAACTTAGTTATTGTTTTGTCCCAGCAGGCCTGAGTTTGCCATTTATACACACACACTTTCACAGCCGGTCATTGACTGCACATAAGACAGGGCAGGGCAGAAGGAGCTTAGGCTGAGTTAAGAGGAGATCTTCTGTGAAAGGGGTGTGGAGAGCTCATCTGTCTGGTCGAGCCACAACATTGCACAGCTTACACAACACTTGAGTAAGAGCTGCAGCTTCTCAATGACTCTCCAAACCGAACTTGTATATTAAACACAGGAAGGTTATTTTTTAGTCAACTAGCCAGCACAGCAGGCTGAAATTGTCCAGGTAACTCACCGAATTTCAACAGATAACAGGATTGTTTCAGAGAGCACAAACTGGTTAGCAGTTATTTGGGGGGGGAAGACAAGCTTACTCACATTTGTATTGTTTTTCTGAGGAATCAAGTGTTCCAATTAATGGGTTTGTTAAAGCAGAGTATCAGAGGTCTTGTGACCTACTAACATATGTTAATCACAGGAGTATCATAAAAATATGGGAGTTATCAAACAAAAATATAATTGAGGCGTGATATTTTACAGATTAACCATAAACTTTACAGCCAAATATAAAGAACTTGAATTCAACAGTCAAAATATTTTAACCATTTATGTAAATATAAATGTGCATCTTTTCAGCATTATGTAAAATACAAGTTTTTCAATCGGCAAACATAAACACTGATACTGAGTTGTCTGCCGTATCAATCCGTTTTATCAGCCAACCGATAAATAGGTCAGGCTCTATTGAATATCGATATATCTATTTTAATATCCTAGTCTAACCTTACACATGAGCATACACGCAGACAGAAAAGTATTATTCTAAGTTATCTTATATATCACGGATATTCGATTTTGGAGACACAGTGTCTAGTTCGTGTGAAGGCAGACTGGAATTCCATTTCTTACATTGAATGGTTTCTTATCGGGATAAATTTTAATATTCCACAATATTACTTTCTGCCCAGAGTCAAAAATTCCTCAGAAACAATTTCTCTTCCAAATTCACGCTGTGAGACGGTATCGAAAAAATAAGGAGCCGCTTAGTATACTGAAGGCCAGGCATCTCTTGTGTGCTTGACAATGCGGGTGTGTGTGTGTGTGTGTGTGTGTGTGTGTGTGTGTGTGTGTGTGTGTGTGTGTGTGTGTGTGTGTGTGTGTGTGTGTGTGTGTGTGTGTGTGTGTGTGTGTGTGTGTGTGTGTGTGTGTCAGTCATTTTGGCTGGCTCGAGCTGAAATGGCCTGTGCTTCATGAACCATTAGCTCCCTTCCACAGTTGCATTCTGCTCAGCCAAGAACAAACAGCGCTACATCATGTCAGCCTCCTTCATATTGTTTGACAGCTGTGTATAATTGCACAGGAAGCAATAGCCAGGCTGTGTTAACCAGTCCAAGTCTGTCTGCTGTTTTTAAAGTCATCCATCTGCAATTACCTTACTTCCTGCTCTAATACCAATGCCTGTCTTGTCCCAGGACAATGATGTAAAGTATCACTTGAGAGTTTAACGTTAACACAGTCCAGTCTTTAGAAGTTAGACCTATGCTGCAATATATGTGTGTACATAATCAGCATGATTCCTTTTTTATATTGTTTATTGGATTCCCTCTAAACTCCTGTGTCTCTAACACGATAACAATGTACTGTCATATGTTAATGGGATTAAAACACAGGAAGCCTACAACCACGCAGGCACACAGACACAGTGCTGTCACCACAACTCGAAAAAACAAGCTGTCCTCGCAAAGAAGACAAAGCCATACTTACAGTGGTGTGTTAGATGGGCATAGTGCTGGAAGTGAGGTCAGCCCGTTTTTTTCTGTACTGCCGTCGTTTGTCTATCGAGTCCCGTCTCTCTGTGAGGCTGGCTCCTGTCGTCTGTGTGCAAGTACAAAAGAGAGAGGAAGGCAGCATGAGTCTTCTGAGCATGAGGGAAACCCACGCAGCCATCAGTAACAACCCCCCGGCCCCACACACACACACACCAATAAATCCCTACTAACACATACTTCTATAATACACATTATATCAATGACACTTAATTAGTCTGTCTTTTTTCTCTCCTGAATCAAAAAATTTAGTAATCGGAATATAATTACGTTATGTGTGCGGATTAGCCAATCGATATTAGTCTGATACTGACCTTGCAGCCAAGTCAAGCATGAATCCTATCTTGCTCTGTGCCTTCACACTTCAAACGTGACATTACATGACTAACTTCAGCCAGTAGGTGTCTCACTACTCTTAAAGATAAAGCCTGTGTGCTGGACTGAGTTGGCTGTGGACAAATGTTGCATGCTGGCAGTCAGACAGTAGTTTGTCTTTAGCCGATATGCAGCAGCTAAGATCTCCTCATCCCCTGAAAGTTGTTATCACACTGGATAAAAGGTACAAAGCTCAGCAGCAGAACAAACAGTAGATTAAGATTCACACAAACCAACGTTAACCTTAAATCTTTGCTTACAGAGGCCAGCGCATTCTTGCAAAGATCACGTCTGATCTAGAAAACACTGCCCCTGAGGTTCGGCTCCCTTTCACAACAGCCCTGCTGATCAACACGCCGTGTGTTGTTTTGTGCAAGGTGAAAAGGAATAACATGTCTTTGTACGCACGCTGAACAAGCTCACATCATCCAAAGTCTGTGTCCCTGTCACATACATAGCAGAGAGTTGATCAGTGTAAACACTCCCTGGCAACAGCCTCGTCAGTTTGCTCTGTGTCAGTTATGGACCTGACCATCCCAGACCAGTTCGCATCTAACTTTACAGCTCCTTATGTCGCCCGCACCTCCAGCTCTGCGACTTCCAAAACACACTCCCTATTCAATACTACATGGTCAGTCGTCAGTCCGTGCACCTCTGACGGTGAGTCGAGCTGAGGTGTGTTGTGTTTGGTGACATAATTCCATGTGGTACCTGCCAGGGGAGTGTTTACCTGAGGATATATCATGCGAGTAGTGATGATGTACAGGTGCGTTCGCAGGGAATGTTTGGAATATTTGCGCTTCACCAGGATAATACTTCACGATGACATGACGGATGAGGGGAGGAAGCGGAGAACAACGGGGAGATTGACAGAAAGTGGAGCGTGTCGTGTTGTAGCAGAGGATGTGTTGTTGTTGTTGTTAGGCTACATGTGACTCATGACACTGCAGGTGCCGTTGAACCAGGCCTCTCTGAATCGGCTGCCTCTTCAGCCTAACCCCCCGACCCTCTTTGTGTTTCCAGCACACCCCTTTTCGACATTCACATGCTGCAGTTCAAACACAAAGGCGCTGGCGGCCCCGAAGGCCCTCGTCGCTGAAGGACACAATGCGTTGCGGCGAGTGTTTCTTGTGTGTCGTCATGCACATGGCGGCACTTTTGTGCATGTGACAACACATTCCACATCCTGCACTGACCCTTCACATTCCGGTCTCCATTGGCCCCTCTGAAAAACAGGTCTCCTCCAACTCCGTTTGGCAAGTCCTCTATCCTCTGTACTGCGCTCACCTCGTGTCCTTTTCCTCTCCACCTCAACTTCATTTCACAGCAGCATCCTTTCTTACAGTAAGTGATGGTTTGTTTGGATTAATGGACAATGGGGTATTTCTCTCTGGTAAACAAATCAGAGTGCATGCACTGCATATATGACAGAGTTTGTGGCAGTGGGGAGAGCCATAATACGTTTTTATAAAAACGTATATATATATATATATATATATATATATAAAACATTATTTTATTCCAGTTTCTCAAGTTATTTTTCCATAATTTGTCTGAAGTCCTTTTCCAAGAAGCTTTCTAAATGTGAATAATGTTATATGGTAAGCGTACATCACTGCTATATCTCCATCCCAACACAAGCTACCATAGGCACACACAAACACATTGTCCCTTTACAGAACTGTAAGTCAAGTGCGATCAGGGGAAGGTCACGCCCTGTGAAACTGTGAATAAAGGCGCGTTGATTTCAGTAGCATCCAGCATTAACACAGCGCTCTGTGACTTCAACAGCCTTGACAGCTGTGCCAGTCCTGTGGCTCTGCAGGACTGTCTTTGACACCTGGCAGCCGCGAAAGCATCTCGTCTCAATCTGCTCCGGAAGTGTGTGAGAGCACCACAAATGTCAGTCTCATGCTTACAGCAATATTCATCGGCATTACAATTAATAAAAAGATCAGAGCACAGATCAGAGTCCTGGCCTTTTTCTCTGCACAATCGTTTGAAAAAAGGAGTATGAAATCTGATTTCTTCATTTGGTCCACCATGCTTTATGATTAAACTTACAGAATCTCGTCTTTGTTACTGTATAATGCTCGCACTGTACAGACACATGCCCTCTGCTTTGCATTACAGGTGCAGGACAGGATGAGTTTGAAAACCATGCCGCAGATGCACCAAAGTCAGGGAGCCAAAGTGGGTCAGTGTGTTGAGCTGAGCAGTGAGGGATGTGACAGCCCATTAAGCTGTGCCCTCTTCTTCCCATTAACGCACGCACGCACGCACGCACGCAAATTATGAGGAGACACTGTACTGTGCTAAACCTGGAAATAAGATGAGATATTACATCTAGTACTTACAACATTTTAATTCAGGATTAGGAATTTTAAAAAAACAACAGTTTTTATAAGGAGCTATGAGAGGCCAGGCTGATCACACATGCGCTCTAATAACCTGCACATACACAGTAACGCAGCATGTGTCTGCATGTCACAGCAGTTCGATATACAGCGTTCACTCAGCAGGTTGGCTGTTCAAGCAGGGCTCGGTGGCAAGGCCCGGGGAGGGACAATGGTCTGTGTATTTATCTCTCTGTGTGTTCCTGTCCAGGGAACATGACTAACAGCCGCTTCACACCATCACTTAACATGCCTCTGATGTTCAGATCCTTCTGAAGGTGGCAGCTCCATGATAGTTTGGAACACAGTGGAAAAGAGAGCATGCCAACGAGTAACAATACATGAAGCGAACTTTCAGAAAATACAATCATGTTGGGTTTTCTGTGTAGGTGATTTCCTCAGCAGGGTTTCTGTACCATTATAAGACTAAAGAATAGCACCCAGGAGTTTTTTGCACAGTGTCCAATGATGATGAGCTCAAAAAGACAATCTGAAGGTAAACGCGAAGTGTGAGAGACAAACAATCACAGTACCTAAGCCCTCGAGAAACCAAGGGAAAACCCTGCTCAGTGGTAAAAAAAAACTGCTACAGTACATCTGTGTTACAATGGCCATCGGCTTCTTTTTTAACACTGCCACATTTTAGTAATTACTCTCGATGAAAACGTAATTTTTAAATCCAGTCAATAGGTCTGTCAGCTGGATGAACGTCACGGCAAAGTGAAGCTCACCTGATTCTTATTCTGCTGAGCTGTTAACACGATATACAGAAGACGTGATGCACGTTGAATAGACACGTTATTAAAGCACACTCTCACACACCTGGACCCAGTGAAGTTATATCCGTCTACCCTGTTTGTGAAATTCCACCAGTTCTAAATCGGTGTTGCTGCTGCAGCTTGCACCGTGGGGTGTGATTATGCTTTCTTTTTTTTTAGATACGCTCGCCTCCCTCTCTCTTCCTCGACTCCTACAGCTCCTTGGGTTGATAATTAGAGCTGAGGCTTCAGAGACAGGCTGTTCAGGCCTGTCCTCGCTCCTGTTGTTTCTCCTGGCACGTCCCCCTGTGACACAGACACACTTGGTACAGTATGTACAACTTTGACAGACCTAGACCCACCATCAATACTTCTCAGTAGACAACCAAGTCTACTGCTTGAGGCAGCCTTTGAAATTAATAGATGAGGGGAAAGAAGTACTCCAAAAACCCAAAACCTGGGCCCAAGTGGTCTAGATTCGGAGCTTTCAACAGGGATAGGGAGAAGTCAGTTGAGGGGGTCGGGTTGCCGCGGTAGATGGCGTTACTGGTGTTAAATGGCAAACACCAATTACATGACTTGCCCACTGGCCCCCGCCGGCTAATTGGCATAGAAACAATTCGGTTAAATTTAGCCCACGTTCACCGAATAAAAAACTCCAGGTCAGGAACACTTGCATATGTACAGAGTCTGTTAATGATAAAGCAAAGAAATCCTTGAATTGTCACAAATATTATTCATGTGTGTTTGTGTGTGTGTTATTATTCATAATCGTGACAATCTCGCGCTTAATGCTTTGCTACAGTGAGACTACTGGAGAGATCCTCACGTAGCTGCTCATAATATCTTTTGTTTGATTTTGCATAAAAAGACATTACATGGTCAGCCATCTTGACTCAGACCTCGACCAACTTCACCGCGTGTTCGCTCATGAATTAATCCTGATTGACGTATTGCCAGAGCAGCTAGAATTGCCAATGAATATGGTAAAAGCCCTTAGAGAACTATGCTACATGGTTAGTTGTCAGGTAGAAAACCAGCAATAATTGGCAACAATACATACACTACATACCTGCACTTCCATGCCAAAAGAATCTGAAGAGAGTTACAGCACCATTCAAATAAATCGTGCTCGCGTCATTTTGAAAGGGAGGCCAGTCTTGTTGTTCAAGCTTATTGAATTGAAATTGTTGACAAAAATTATTGTAGCAAAATTTCCTGAAATAATGTAGTTGGCTGTTTGGCAGGCAGCTGGCGCTTATGGAAATCTGTGTCTTGATAACAATATCTGGTTATCCTTCAAATGAACCAACGTGAAGCTATGGTGCCAAGCTTGTGAGTAGTGGCATGTGGCAGGGCCCCAGAGCAGCAGGCTGTCACGTGTGGGCAGAGCACTGGCCTGCAGTTTGTGTGTGTGTATCCATGTCTGCGTGCGTGCTGGCTTCAGCCTGATTTGTGGTCCAAATGGGAGCGGGCAGGCGGCCCAGCCCAAGTTCACTGCTGCTGAAGCCTGAGTGACCTAAGCATGGTGACAGATGACTGTGGGGGGGGTTGGGTTGGGAGAGGAAACGGAGGAAGTGTGGAGCTGCCAGCAGTGCTGATGTCTGTGGTCATTCCCTGCACGGACTATTAACAAAGAAGGGGCAGACCAACAATACAGTGCAACAGAGAAGTCAGTCAGAGAAGTACTGTTTAGAGGAAACTGATATGATCTCTATGTCTTCCTCTACGAGTCTCTTGAGGATTGGCACAAGGCAAACATGCAGCAGTAAAGCCTACTCCTGACCCCTGTCAAACACCCATTCAGGCCAATGGTGACACGGCATGCCAGATACATGAGTGAAACCACTCTGATATTTTGGATTAAAAAAAAAAGTCTGTGTTTGTATGCAGATGTTTATCATCTTTAAAGCATCCAACTTGAAATCAAGTAATTATATTGTGAAAATGTGCTGTATGTAGCTCTACCCAGCTTCTAGCTCGGGGTATGGATCTGCAATATGACAATATACTGTAGACCACTGGTTCAGGAAACAGTAGAGATTACGCTATACTTTCCACTGAGGTAACTATCATTTTAATACTTCCAGAGCAGGATTTTTTTTAAATGACTTGGTAAAACATCTACTTTAAAGAGAAGAGAGTTATTAAATCCTGCACAAAATGTTTAAGATATAATCTTAGTTTACGTAGACTGACTGCTAGCTATGTGAGCCGAATATAGTCCATTCAGGCCCGCCCCCCATTTCCGGAACTGTTGTACTCAATGTTATCTGAGTCAGGCCGTCTCACTGCAAATCGTATCTATGCGAGGGATAGACTAAAAAATACACAGATTTGAGCAATAAGTTTATGTTTCCTGAAAATTATAATTCCAGCCATTGAAGTTAAAATATGCATTTAACTGTGCAACTCTTGCACATCAGTCTCTTTTCTGTGCACACTGCTTTGAGTCAGCTTTGCACATTATCTGAAGTTTGGGTCACAGCAGATTGGTTCAGGGGTTTTTCCCGGTCATTTCTCCAAGGACGCATGCTGCAAGGCAGCATGTTTGAATTGATATAGACAGTTGTTTTAACCAACAGCTTAGAAAGATTAGTCAAAAACATAAACTCAAAATTGCAAAAGTATCAGCGAAGTTACCACGCAGTTCGTGCAAGGTCAACACCTCTTGTAACTGCTTACAGAGAAAAGCCATGTATATCATTTATTCAATAAGTATTCATTTATTTGGAAAAATAATAAGTTTAATCTTGTTTTCAAACGTAGACTGAAGTACAATATTTCTACATGGTAGAAGGAGATGAGAGATTTGAGGAGTGGCTTTGCTGAAAATGCGACCGTCTGTCATTAGATCGTACTTTCTATCTTTCCATTTCCTTGAAGTAGTAAAGCCTCTCAAATCCTCCTTCTCCCACACAGAAAACTAAAATCTACAGGCCATAATGATGAGCTCATCCTCCTCCAACAGGTTTTCCTGTCCTCTTTTAGGTTGGCCTACTCAGCTCAGATACTTGACCCAAAAGAGCAATGCACCAGCCAATACTGAAACGCAGTCTCTGAAGTGTCTTCAAAAGCAAACGCGCTGTAGGCTAGCTATTGTTAGTTTAGGAGTTAGGAGGTCTGTGGAGCCAAGTACGAGGGAGCGCTTCAGATTTGAATCTGGGCCTGTGTTTAAAGTTGAGTATTTACTTGAAAGTTAGAATTCAAGTCACTTTGAACCTGCTTAACTGACCAAGACTGAGAAAAAAGACCTCTCATATAGCCACACACACACACACACACACACACACACACACACACACACACGCACGCTGTCAAAGGTCACCTGCAGAGGACTTGCATTGATTTCCTGGGGACCTAACCCCACATCTTACCCAAGTTACACTGTTGTGTAATTGTCATGCCGCTGATTCTGGAACGCAGACATGTCTGTCATGAAAAATCGAACATTGTGGCAGCAAGCAATATTCAAACAACATTCTACCTCTGTAAATTTGTAAATGTAAAATGTATTTAACCAGTGCCTATTTAACTTCAACTTATTGTTGTAGAAGTGTCACTTTGCTTTATTTCTTTGCTACAGCTTCCATTTGTTTGTTACTACTTTTCTTTCTCATTTGTTTTCCTGTATGAGAGAAGCCATGCAAATTCTCATTGTTCCAGAGTATAATGACAATAAAGATCATTCTTCTGAACTAACAAGGAAAGGGGACAAGAGGAAGAAGTGTGCCCGAGCATTGTAAAACTAAAACAAAGCTCTGTCCACACGAGCGTGTTTGGTCCGTATCAGTAATCATCTCCTTCCATACTAACACGCCTGAAAACGCTGGAGCCAATCCCAGTTTACATTGGGCGAGAGGCAGGGTACACCCTGGACAGTTCGCCAGCCTATCGCAGGGCCACATACAGAGACGGACAACCATTCACTCTCACATTCAGATCTACGGTCAATTTAGAGTCAATTAACCTAACCCCATTCTGCATGTCTTTGGACTGTGGGAAAAGTGCTAACCACTACACCACCGTGCAGCCCAGCCCTGGAGTTTTCTGACTAAAAACAGGATCAGCAGCATTTCCAAACTGTGGATGTAAACGTAGCAGCAGCGTTGGGTTTTAAAGAGGGACATGAACTAAACATGCACTTAGTTGTCTGCTCTGAGAGTTCACTGGGTCAGAGGTCACATGGAAGAATAAAACACCTTCACAATCAGGGGCTTAGAGAAAAAACAAGATAGATACTGGAGAACACGCAGAAAATTGTTATTGAATTCTTTAAGAAAACAAAAGTGGAGCTATCTAACTTCCTGGAAGAGAAAGCTAAAGAGGCAAAGAAACGCAAAGAAGAAAAAAATGTTGAAAACAGACATAGATTTTGCCTTATGTGGCCATGGGTGCCTCTCTTACTAATATGGTGAATACTCACTATTCCCATCTGATAGGAGCTATGAAAGATTGATTCTTTCATCTTCCTCTCACAAGGCAGAACAATGTTACACTGTGTGCTTATTCTACTGTGTATGTGTGTGTGTGTGTGTGTGTGTGTGTGTGTGTGTGTGTGTGTGTGTGTGTGTGTGTGTGTGTGTGAAGGAGAGAGAAATCGAGCCTGCATAGAAGACGAGCAACAGCTGAGACTGGAGAAACAGCTGTATCTCTTCAAGGCCTGCCCTGCTCCCCTCCCCCTCATCTTCTCTCTCCCTGAATGAGCCCCTCACACCCCTTTTCTGATCCTCCCCTCCCACAGAGCAGCATGACCAGGGGCTATACTGTTATACTGTTGGGACACACACACACACACACACACACACACACACACACACACACACACACACACACACACACACACACACACACACACACACACACACACACACACACACACACACACACACACACACACACACACACACACACACACACACACACACACACACACACACACACACACCAAGTTTGAGCCTCTGTTCTCCTTCTAGAGGACAAGTACCGACACATGTGCTGCTAAACATTCATCTATTGACTAAATATAGGAAAGACATTGTTTCCAGCGGCAATGTCGCCCTCCCTCTTCTCTCACCCAAATCCGACCTTCCAACCCTCCCAGCTTTACCAGAATCCAACTATGGAACTAAATGAAGCCAGAGAAACGTTAAGGTTGCTCTTTCACATGCAAAGCAGAATCCAACATTGGGCCTGTCCATCAAGTCTTTCGAGGTGCCAGTCTTTTACGCACTCCGACCTTGGTTGACGCACCAATAACAGTCAAATCTCTGAGTGAGTTTCTGTCCACTTGTTTTTAGTTGCCCATACAGGACCTTAAACAACAATACTGCAAATATCCTTAGATACAACATTAAATACCTTTGCTTTAACAGAACGCTTGCGTAGTGGGAGGAAACTACTTCATAAAAGTTGTGTGAATGCCAAATTGTGAGGGAAGATGTAACATAGTTCTATTAGGTTTAAGGTACTCATTTCCACCTTGTTCAAATAGTGATCATTAAAAAGAAAATACACTTATTTCTGGCTTCTTTGCCAGATGTTTAAACTTTTAAATTTTTGCAACATATGGATTTCGTATTAGATTTATCTTTTCATTTGAATCGTGTTAAATACAGTCTGTGCTACTTCTATAACTGCACTTTGTGATACACAAAGTGATCAGGTGACACCTACATTGAATGCGGTTTAAATGAAATGAACGAATACCCAGTTTGACAGTTGGTGATGTTAAGTGGGGAACTGCAGGCATGTGAGTGCAAGTCTCTGTCTGCATGTCGAGACACATGTGAGAAACCCGACAAAGGCGACAGGAAACAGGTTGTCTCAGTCACATGGAGTCTTTAAGATGGTACCAAAAAAAAGGATCTGCTTTGACAGTGAATCATCACCTTTTATTCATCAAAGTGGTATTGGACGGCAAAAAGGGAAGCAAAGGGAGTAGCAGGTGGTGAGGATGAAGCCTTATATTCATAGTGAGCTTAAGGGCAAAAAGCCCACTGTGTACTCAACACTCAAGTCTGATGTGGAGGAAAAGAATAAAAAAGAAAATGCAGGGAAAAAGAAGAAAACAAAGAGGACGCAAAAGAGGAGAGAGCGGAGTTTGTCTGTATCTGATCTATTGTCTTTGGCAGGGTTCAGGACCAAGTTCACAAGTTTCCATGACATAACCAAGGCTCAGCTCGCAGTTAAGTTCCCAAGCCAAAACAGTCAGAGGTTTAGACAGATAAATGAGGCTGTGTTGTGAGACCACAGAGACTGATACAGACTGGTGGATCAGGACAATATGCAATGGAAGTGGAAGGGTGCGGCATCTGTCTGTTTACATTAAGCTGGGCCAGTGGGGGGGATTATGGCCCAGGCCCTCATTTTGTCTCTGTAAGAACAAAAACGCAGAAATTGTCCTGACACCCATAACACCTAAAAAAAACACAACACTGCTCGGTATTGGTGGTAGTAAAGAGAAGGAATCATACGATTCGGGCACATTTTAAGTGCTGATGAATGTGAGTGTTTACAAACTCTTTTCCCAGCCATAAATGGAGTTTTAGTTTGGAAACACTCCTGGTTGCTTGCATCTTATTTGGAATTACAACCAGTTAAAACTAAGGCCGTCTATTAAAACAACCCTGCACAAAACATAATTTTTTTTGCCTGCCGTGTTTTTATCAACGAGGGAAAACCCAGGATTTCATTTTTTTTCTCCAATGCCCACCTGAATTTTTGTCATCACTTGCATCCAGATTTAATGTTCATGGTTATGTAACTAAGATATAACGTGATTTACAGATCATAAAATCTTGTATGTCGCCATACAAGCAGACCGTGGTTGCCTTGCTTTGTACTCAGCATTTGGTCCAAACATGAAACTTCGTCTAATGACAATATTCAGAATATGTACAGAAGAATTCTACATGACATAGGAGGCAGAAGGGCCTGAAAGTGTCAGGTGGAACAAGGACCTCATAACTGGCATTCTGCATGCCTAAAAAGGATGGGCCCTTTTACTACAAACGGGTCCCTGAACTCACATTTGACCCCTGACCTGATGACCTCAAACACCTATAACACACCCAGGGTTTTCCTTACAACTACAGGCACACTTAGGTGCAGTGCCCAAGTGTTTATTTCCCTCTGCGAATTAACCAAATGAAAGAAGAAAAATAAACTGTTTCACTATCCTCTCCTCAGCCTATATGAGGCTTCGCTCCTACCGTTACACACAGAGATTGAGCTGACAGCAGAGCAGAGAGGCTTCTGCAGAGACAGTGGGAACGATTTATTCAACTTGACAAGTAAAAAGAAAATGTAGAAGTGATATTTCCATCTTCTTTGTAGTTGTTGTTTTACACAACCACAGCGCACACGTTAAGCTAAGAGCAAATTGTCACACACAAGCTAAAAATGAAAGTTGTCTGTACGTAGCTGGTTTATCTTAGTTTGGAACCAAATTCTTGTATACTTAGCTGGCTGAGACAAATTCCACAAAAAATTGGTTAAAAAAAATAATGCATAGACGGGGATGCAAAATGCACACAGATTTTTAAAAAACAGGAAAAGCAGGAGTTGGAGTAAAACCAGTTAGCTGAGACTTAAACTGACATTATCACTTGTCAGCATAACAAATAGCCAGAGAACAATCTGCTCAATACAAAGCCATGTTTTCACTTTGATGGGATCTGTTCAGAGTCAGAGGAAGCAAATGATGGATCTCAGGGACAGTCCTTTAAGACCTGGTTTGCATATAACTGAAGAATTGAAATCCTCTCTCAAATACTAGAGGCCATGGTCGTGGCCCTGACTCATCCAACAGGTTTTAGAATCAAACGGGCACACTGGGTTCGTAATCCCCGCTCTCTTCATCTGGTGCTACTTGATAAGATTATATCTCCAGAAATGTTGGGATAACCAAATATCATGTATAGAAATATTATATATAGAATAAATAATATAAAACCCAGTTTCCAGCTTCATTTTCAAAGCAATAAAGACCGACATATTTGTGCCGTCTGGACGACACGACAGCTGCATTGAAAGAGCAATTACGACCGATAAGGTCAGAGGAGCTCTGCCACTTGAGATCAGTTATGGCTCAGGGCAGCTCCATACATCCCTGACCTGTTTACACATACGGCTTCATATCGAACCCAAATTCTATTTGACTAACCAATATCCTGTTTTGTTTTTTTTGCTGTTTCGCAGGCACAAAATTTTAAATCATAACATTCGTGAATAAACTACACTTTAAATAAATGGTTCGTAGCTCTTTTACGTTCAGACAAAAATCATACTGAAGGTTTTGAGACTCATTTAGAAGCAGTAAAGGTGTTTTTTTTGTGAAACAGCATCTATACTTTAGGTTAGTTAAAAGTTGGTTACCATATTAGCACCAGTGATCTCAGATGATAGCCTGACATATTTACAGCAGACCCCAGAGGGCTAGAAGAAGAAGGGGGGAGGAGGAAGCAGGAAGTGGGGGCTTGTCGGTTGTTGAAAGCAATTGATGTCTACAAGGGATGAAACTGAGGCCCCGTCCACACCACAAGATATTTCGAAAACGATCTTCCCTCCCCCCCATTTTCCTCAGCAGGGGGGCCTGAAACTTCTCCGTAATGATGGATTCATTGGATAGACGCATCTCGCTGTAGAAACACTGTAGTACCTATTCCCGGCCTATATGTGGCGCTGTTCTCTGCTACAGAACTCCACCAAAAAAGAAGAAGAAGAGGCGGAGCATACAAATACTCGTAGAAGAAGAAGCCGAACAACAACAACAACAACAACAACAACAGTACGAAGATGAAGATTTAAAAGGATGTGGCGTATGATTCTGTCCGTACTCCTTTTTAGCTCATGGTAGTGACCGAGCAATAGTATATATTGCCCTAGCGACCCAAGAAGAGTCAGCATCTGATGCAGCACCGTCACAAGCCTGTAGTCCGCCATTGTTGTTGTTGTTGGAGATGCCGCGGGCGAGGGTTGGGGCGATGACATCATCGTATGCGTATCTGGCGTTCACAAGAACTCAAATACACAAACGCAGGGGGGGAGATTTATCTTCTCCAGCCTGGGACATGGATTCAAAAGAGTGCGCTTTCAGGCAGCGACTGGATGGGAGGCCCATACGTGCAAGACTTCCCAGCATTTACAACAAATTCGCATTCGTGTAGACAGGCCCTGAGACTGCAACAAGGACTACTTTAACTGATTCCTCTAAAGTTTTTCTTCATCTATGGGTTGATTCATTGGATGTTATTTTTTTAATTAGCTATAAATTATTTTCTGCTTTTCCTGTTTCTGCTTCTCACACACAACACACACACACACACACACCAATGTAGTCACGCTGTTCCAAACCCAAGATGAAACAACTAACCGTTTCAAGTAAACCACGGTACAGTTCCCATGGTTAGCATTAACGGTTCACATTTTAATTATCATTAAAACCATTTTTGATAACCGCACTTTGAAGAACTCAAGTTTAACACTGTCCTGCATCAACCAAAGCAAAAGTCTCCCAGCCTGTGCACCTTTCATCGTTTCTGTGCTGCTGAGGTTGTTCGTGTGTCTGCAGACTCCATCCACCTGTTCATTTAAAATTCGACAGTTGTTGAATTAGTAGTTTCAAAAGCTTTTCTAGCAGAAAAACAAAACAGACCCTAACACAATACTCGTCTGGATTTAATTGTTGGATTCAATGCAGTTTGTTTCACAACCTTGATTGGTATTTATGCAACTTGTGTATAAGTTCATTACATATAACCAAACACAATGCAGAATATAGTGTGCAAGTGAGGGGATAATAATAATGAATGCCTTTCTTAGGTGGAAAGGAATTAAATAGTATCAGGTGTGGGAACTGATACTCTCGGTGAAAAATTATCTGAGAGCAAATACCACAAAGGAGAAGCACGGGATCAGAGAGAAACGAGGGATAATGGGGGTAAAGTTGTGCAGCAGTCCGCTTGCTGTGTAGCCCTGCATGTGTGAGCCGCTCCCATCAGTGCTTAAACTCTGGCTAAAATGTCCTCAAAGCCGCAGCCCCCCGGCCTCTGCTCGGCCTTTTGTGTGTGAGAGAAAGATTCAGCCATCAGTCACGAGTGACCGTCTGTGTACAATATCCGTTTCCACACTGTTTGTGTCCGACTGCTCTCGCTGGCGTCTACTTCCCCTACACAAGAGCTGTGATTACAACACCGTAGGAACCGGGCAAAGTCCCTCTGAACAATAAGAAGAGGCTGCTTCGCACTACTTCCTCAAATGTTGTTCTGTGGACAATGAAAAATTGCACATTGTTTCTGAAGTTGGCACTGGGGGGGACGTGCATTACCCTTGTCTTTTATCTCCTTCTCACACAGTAAGCTAATCAGGTGCTACCCAAGCTCACACCCACTTCAACCAAAACACCTCACACATTAAAAGTCTTTATCGAACACAGAAAAAATAACTCATGTGGTGCAGGGACCTTTTATATTGCTCCAAGCGGTGTTAGTGATGGCTTTATAGATCAACACCAAAACCTGAGCAGCAATGAACACAGATAACTAACACTGTGTGTGTTCTTTTAGTGACAGGGCCATGGGTGGGAAGGCGCCAGGGGAAGAGTGTGACGACATGTGACTTTGCACTTCCATCTGTGCTGCATGGATGTGCCAGACAAATGCATCAAGTTACCTTGGCAACTGAGCAAAAGCACTGATTAACACAGAGGAAAAGCTTGATGCAGACCAAATTACGAAAAAGAATATGTACAGGGACAGAGAGGAGGCTACAAGATGAGGGCTTTAAGGAAGATTTTACATAAACTGTTTGTGTAGTGAAAATGATGTAATGCAGAGCAGAGAAACCCAACCTGAGAAACGCCAGGGGCTGAACCTGATGACGCAAAAGCACCACTGTGATCTATCCCTTTCTCTTATAAACACACAGCTTTTTTAAGAGTTTCATTTCACACACACACACACAGATGTAATCTCTCACTAATCACATTTGCAGGCCTTAGACAGAGCAGCTACACCACAGCGCTGAACAGATGGGCCCACGTACACAAGGCATCTCGAGGATTAGCCCGGCCCGGAAGACGGAGGTGGTATGTAGAGTTACCGAGGCAACAACTTCTAAAAAGTCGCTAGTTCTCAAATGACGTTGAGGGAATTCAACGTCACCCAATCAGGTGTAATCATTCAGAGATGGGAAAACTGGAATTGCATCTTTAAACATATCGTCTGAATGATTTTCTCATTTCAATTCAGAACTGTTAACGTGCATCCTTGAAAAGACAAAGCACTTAGCTGCAGATGATTATGTGTTAGACACAGATTGGTGTTGTTAAAAATAAACAGCTCTCTAAACAGTTGACCTTCAGTAAGCAACCGTTAGGGAACGTGGCACTTTTGTTTACAGTCAGGAAGAGAGTGAAGATCAGGATAAACCCCGAAATACAAAATGATATTTCAAAGCAGCATTTGTAAAGAGGCATACAGATGGGACTTGTGTTGCCTACACGTAAGTCCCACCCTGCGAATAAGTCTGCTGGATAGAATACTGAATCAACCATATTTTATTGGATTAAAACCTAAGCCCTAGTACTAAGACTACTTGGGTAAATGTTTCAGATGTGCCCTTACACTCAATGACCTGCAGACGAAGCTTTCACTGATAATTTACAACACTCGCAGGCTTCTCCTCGGTTCAGAATCAGGTGAAGTAAAAACAAATTCCAAACAGATTCCTTCTCTGACACATGGAGGAATGGGGACCTCCCAACATTTGGAAAGAATTAGGATTCATCTCCTATTTTGGGGCTGTAGTATTATCTGACCCCACGATCAAACGGTGCATTCAGATCCGGTGTGTTGACTCTTAAAAAAACAACATGAGATCGCATCCGCCTTGCCCTGCATGACACAACACCGCAGCACTGTAAAGGCATGCAAGTCACGAGTCTGAACCGGTGACCTGTGTGTCATATGTTAAGTGTTGAGAACAGCAGCTCCACACAGCCATACTAAATATCGATACAGAACATTCCTTAGAGCCCTTTAAAATGGGGTGAGCGGGGGAGCAGCAGCGTCATACGGGACACCGACAAGAGGCTTTCAGATAGAAAAAAAGGCGGACTAATGGTGAATTCAGATGAAATATATGTCAGCTTGACAACTATACGAGTAGAACACTCCTGTGTGTGTGTGTGTGTGTGTGTGTGTGTGCTTCTGTTATCTACAGATTAAATGAACATGCAACTGCGGCCATTGCAATCAGACCGCTGTCACTCATTCGCGAGGAAAGGGTCAACAGAACCTAAAGATCGACCCATGAGCGGTCTGTGTAATCTTTTTGAGCTGCAGTGAAGAGTCACAAGAAACAGGTGACCTAAACAAAGACCGTCACTTTTCATTTGTACGGTGATTATTGAGTCAAAATCAAACTTACATCCATGGAGGTGGATTGAGAGATGAGGCACAACATCTTTCTGAGTGATGTTAGTGAAATGTGAAAGTGTTAAAGTAAAACTAACCAGCTGATCGTGGGGGGGGGGGGTTCCCTCTCTTGTTCAGGCTTTGAAAGTTTCCCTGATTTCAATCATTTCAGACCACGAGGGTCAAACACTGCAGCTCACCCCACGACTCGTCTGTACTGCGAGCAAGACACGCCGTGGCTGGGAGCAGACGGGCCATGCCCGCACAGCATTGTTCGTGGGTGAACCCACGCCACACCCAGAACACTCCCCGGAGGGTAACGCGTGCAGGGGGCTCACCGCCAATGAGCTACCCGGAGCACGGAGCCTGCAGTGGGCATGGATGCTACACGAGCTCTGCCGGGCTAACGGCAACGGAATTGGGTCGACATACACCCGTGTCCCTAAACAGCAACAAACAAACAAAACAACAATAACAACAACAACAACTGTGTGGCGACTTGAGTAAACTAAGTCGGACTGCACCGCGGCAATCACAACACGCGAACTCTGTGACTACAAACACTGGAGTCCCGCTGGTTTGCACGTTAGCATGTGCGACTCTCGCTAGCTTGAACCGTTAGCTTGGTTAAAGGAGCGCATGATTTACTACCGGCACCATGTCCCAACTCCCCGGCGCTGCCTCTGGGTGTGTGGCGGGTCGACGGTGTCTTCACGTGGGTGGAGGAGAAAATGAAAATAATGCCTGCAATAAATGACTGCACCCACCTACATTGCAAAACCCCCCGGACCAGTCCCCGCGTTCGGCTCGTCGTTTCCCTCTTGTCGCCTCCCCTCGAAGGATGCCCATTTAGTTTCGATAAGGGGGCACCCTGCATTTAAAACAAACACACCCAAACCGTCCGCGAGGCTTAACGCTGCGTTAGCCAGCTCCATCGACCGTTAGGGAGGGGGATTTCGTAAACGATGTCGCAAACGAGATGAAACTTTGCCTCACGCTGTGCAGTAACTCACCGGGGTGCGCCGTTTTCTTCTTTCTTCTCCTGATATTCCAGCGGGTGCGCCAGGAGACGGCGCGCCGCTAACAGTTTTCGGAGACACGACGGTGTGCCTCGCAACAGCTGTCCTCTGTTTTGAATGAGGGCTGAGGAGACGCACGGCGAGCGGGCGGAGCTTCCGGGGAGCGAGCGGGCCCAGTCCGCCCATCAGCCTGAGCGGCCCGGCACAGTTCAGCTCTTAATATACCTGTACACGAAGCGTGCGTGTGAGAGATCCGGCGTGATCACATTATGTGCACAGGTTTCTAAAATAGTGTCGGTTCACATTTGGACAGACGGGACACGCATAGCTCACTGTAGTGACCTCGGGGCAAAGCGCCCGGCGAGATTTGAAAAGGGCGCAAAGAGAATGTTTTTTTATTTGGCTCCCTCTGGTGGTTCAAACACCGTGGTGCCCCCGCCAGCTCCTGGGAGGCAATCATACATAACAAACTGTCGATAATGTACAGTGGACACTACATGTAATTACACATGGGGTCTACAGTAGAACACATAGACAGAGGATTAAATGCATTCAAAACACATATATTAAGTTAAATTAAGTAGAGTCAAAAATCCAGGGGAAAATGTACATAGAGTTCTTTAGAACATTGGTATTTCATACATTTTAAGGACATGGTGTAAAGTTCATATCCTTATATTGTTTCATAACATAAGGATATGAAAATGTGTCTTTTTTTCCTTTTCCAAAGTGTGTTGAATTTGGTCAAAATTAGCATACCATTAACATTTGATCAAATTGTGTGTCCTCTAATACTGTTGTGATGTAAAGCAGTAATTGATTTTGTTTTGCTATTTAACCATTCTGTGAAATATTTCCAGAACAAGTGTGGAAGGAATGAAACGAAGTGATGCTCTGTTGTTTCATTGTCTCCTTTACGAAGAACAAATCAATCCATGTAAAGCAAAATCTTGATCTTCAAATTTGACTGGAAGGGTTGAAATCAATCACTTTTTTGTAGGGATTTTCTTCTGCTTCGGATGGAACTGGGTATTTTATTCTCAGTTTTGATAGTGTGGTCAAACGTATTCAAAGCATTATAAAGAAAGTACAGGGTATGGCATTGACAATAGATTTAAATTATTAGTGGTTGCATTCAAAGTCAAATTTACAACAGAAGCCTCGTAAGGTAAAACATTACAATCTAAATTACACACCAAATATTCTTATCCATCTAGTTTTTTTATAAAACAGATTCTCTTGTGTGAAGTATATATCTTTTATATATCTAATGACTTATTATGAGGAGTGAAATTTAGGAGGCGTGGTGAAGTTGTTGTTGCACATGAAACATTTCACAATTTAACTTGATACATTCCAATATTGTTACAATGTGAAACATTATGAAAATATAATGTGATAAGTTTGAATGTCGTAATATTGGAAAGAATAATATTATCACCTGATACAAATTCATTTATATTAATCTGGCATGGCAGCTATACACATACAAGGATTTCTGTTCCAAACCATTTTAATATCAAAATGTTTTAATAACATTTTGCACATTACTGATACAGTACAGTTCTTCAGAGCCACACTGCAATGATTCGCAAGTTTGTCAATATCTGTCAAGTTTTGTTGAAAGGAAATAGCTAATTGAATATTATCGACAAACCCTGTAAACATACACAATGGATATACAGTACAACACAATACTGCATTAAGGCTTATGCACATGAAAATCTAAGGAGGTTTCACACTGCCCAACTTGTGCCTGAACATTTATATCCACAAAAAAAACAACGCCAAAAGCATATTTAATATCAAGCTACTTCAACGGAATCAAAATAATTTTTATTTATTTTACATTTCTTGTACACATTTAGATAAACTCTGCAATTACAAAAAGTAGAGTTAACACCGCTCCCTGAATATCACCATCTATATAGATGGGGAATGAGCTGCACACATCCATTTGACCATTCTGCATATAAACTAACAAGACATCACCTCCAAACTTGGAACCCTTAGACCAGGTTTTATTTGTGCACACAAACAACCTGACTGAACAGTTACATGTGCAGCCAAACCAAATCAATGACAAAATCAAGTGTGTCACATTCACTCCCCAAACTTGAGCTGCCGTTCCTTCTCCAAACCGTGCAGCTCCCTTGCTCGATTCTTCAGCTCCTCTGCTTTCTTCTCGTCCTTCTCTGTACCATCCCCCAGTTTGTACATGCGACTTGCATTGGCACAACCCCACACATGTCCCAGCTCACATGCCCGATTAGCATACTTCAAAGCCAGAATCATATCTGGTGCCATTCCCTTGGAATTGCCCTTGATGAAAAAAGCACTGAGGTTAAAGCACGAGGGAGCAAAGCCACCGGCGCAGGCCTTCTCGTAGTACTGCCGCGCTGCCACGAGGTCAGGTCCCCCTTCCATAGCTCGTCCATCGTGGGCTAACAGGCCAACGTTGTGACAGGCATCTACAGACTTCTTTCCTCCGGCGCTGCAGGAGCGCATAAAGCAAGAGTAGGCTGTCTTCAGACACTCAGCTACTCCACCTGGTGGAAAGATTTAGGAGAGTGACAGAGGTCAGAGGTATGCAGTGAAAAGTATACCTCTGACCTGAAAAGTATGTCAAAAGTATCCAAATCCCTCCCTTCCCCCTAGAAGTGCAACAATCAAGAAGTAAAAGTACACTAAAATTAATCTAAATTAAAAGCACAAAATTAAATAATTACATTTAGTTATTGTAAACAGTAATTTTGATAATCAGTAATAACTTTAAAATATTTACAATATTCGTTTGCCCAACAATGCACACTAACTTTTACATATTTATGTTTAGACACACACGCACATGTGTGTGTGTGTGTGTGTGTGTGTGTGTATGTATATATATATATATATATATATATATATATATATATATATATATATATATATATATAAATATGTGTGTATATTTGCAAGTGTATAGGTTTAGATATTTTGTACTATTTTAATTTTCAATCTTAAATTGTGTCACAGGAGGACTAGCAACTTAAGTATTTCATTGTGCAGTGCAATGCTTCTTTCTACAGTGCATATGACACTAAAAGACACTCACATCCTCATTCCAGTTTTTTCAACCTGCAATGACTTCACAAAATCAACCCTTCAGCTTTTAGAAGTTCGTCCCAAACAGCCGAGAGGGGGAACAAGGAAACGATAAGCCCCGGTGCCGGTGTACCTTTTCCTGTCACATGGTAAGCCCCCAGCTTGTAGCAGCTCTCTCCATGTCCATTTGTTTCACAGTTATGTTTGAGCACCTGTGCTGCAGATTCGTAGTTTTTCTTCACGCCATCCAAGTAGTCTGCGAGCCGTTGGCACCCTGAGAGGAACAGGTGAGGGTGAGCGAGCACACAGTGACTACCACACATCATACATTCACGTGTAGCTGAGTTTCAGCACCACAGATCTGTGAACAGCGCAGGCGTGTTACCTTCAGGGTCCTTCTCCTTGTGGCACTGGAAGCTGTACTCCACCCCCAGATTGTCCAGGAACTGCTTCACTTCGTTCTCATCTTTAAAGTTTACTAGTCCTGCCATGTTTCCTTTCTGCGTTTTAACCTAAATCTTTTATAACTTTTTCGAAATAATCACATGTGTTGCAGCAGGCTTAGCTCTCACCACTTCCCCCTGCTACCTGTGACCTTGGCGAGCGAGTGAAAGAGCAGTGTGTTACAAAAGCGTTTCCATACAGACGGAGAAAAAAACCCTCAAAGAAGATGACCGTCAAAGTTGTAATAAAAGCTCTCCACAGACACTCATGAAGTAGATTTCCCTCGAAAGTAGAAGAGAGGCATGTTCATGTGTGCCTGTGTGTTCCTGGTCTCATAACCCTCCCGGACAGGCTTCCGTAGTCCAGCCCCCTCGAGGATGTACTTCCGGTGCCGCGACCTTTGTTTATGGTCTGTCTAGTCCAAAATAGATCCCGACTGCTCGCTGTGAAAACTGAACCCCCTCTCGCTCGGAGCCTCGATTCACTCGACATCTTCTTGAACATGAATCCCGCTACAGCAGATTGCCGCCGACACGTTTGCTCGGAGAGCGAATTTCCACAGCGGAGGCGACAACAAGTGAGCTAGCTAGCTAGCTGCTCCGCCGCTAGCGTTGCCCGGTGACCGATTAGCATAACGCAGCGAGCCGAGCCGCTCGACGGTTAGCTAGAGAAGCGGAAGTATTTCTTGGTGAGAAAAGACACCAGTCTCGGTTGAATAAGCTAAAACTATCACCGTGTTCAATTGTTTCCCTCGTCTCAAGCTATGACCATGGCCTGTAGTTCCCTCAACACGGTAAGTTTGGGATTTGCTCGTGTTTATTTCGGGGAAAGTAACTAGCATAAAGCGCTAACTCCGCTGCGTCAGCTGACACAATGTTTGTTCGTCCAGGACGAGGGATCCCCCGCGGCTCTGACAGACCTGTGCCTCACCTACGTCAGCCAGAACCTGGAGTGTTTCTGCGTGAAGCGCCCTGACGGCTCCCTGTGCTTCAGAGAGGCTGTGCTCTTCCCACAGGAGCTGGCGGACCAGCTGCTGGCCAAGATGGCCACTGAAGGTAAACCCACCTGAACAGACGGAGCTCGATTCATTTCTGAGCGCCGCTGCAGTGAAGAGAAACGATCACGTTTTCAGAAAAGGAGGGAAATATGAAATCAGCGAGCCTCTTGATTTGAGGGTTTGTCGTCCCCTAAATCAAAACCCAGCCCTCGGTAAACCGATGTACCACGGATCAGTCCTCCGCGGACCCAAAGATCGAATTTGACGTGACTTCATTGCTCTACAGGTCTGTTGAATGACAGCACAGTGGGTGTATTTCGGGACTGTGAATACCTGCGGCTGAGACGAGCCTGCATCCGCACAGCGCGTATCTCCGCAGAGGCCTTCCAGAAAGCTCTCTGTCCCCACAGACTGTTAGAGCTGGATGCTGCCAGGGTCAACGCGGACCTCACTGTTCAATATATTCTACAGGGCCTGGCCACCAATAAATACTGCCAGGTAAAGTTGAGTTAGATAACCACCCTTCCTTCGCTTAATGTTGAAGTTATAGCGTGTTGTTATGTACTTTTTTCTCCCAACACCCTGCAGGAATCACTCCAGCGTCTTGGCTTAACGGGTCTCACCATGTCCTCTCTGGAGGAACCTATCGGGTTCAGCTCCCTCCGGGGCCTCCGCTCACTCTCTCTAGCCAACGTAGACTTCTACGACTCTGGGCTCGTCGACGTGTGTTCCCTGCCACGGCTGGAGAGTCTGGATATCTCCAACACCTCAATCACCAACCTCGGTCCCCTGCTGGGCCTGAAGGAGCGACTGCGCTCACTAACACTGCACCAGCTCAAGAGGCTGGAAATGAGCACTGCTCAGCTGCTGGGAGTCATACACCAGTTGGTAGTATTGCAGGTTAGTGGAATAGTGGTGTGTGTGTGTGTGTGTGTGGGGGGGGGGGGGGGGGGGGGGGGTGTAGTGTGTCACTGTGTCCAATGTCAAATTTGGTTATATTTGGTTATTATGCTTTGAAAAGAAGCATTTGTTTGTTTGTGTTCGTGCTCTGTGGCTATGCAGCACTTGGACATCAGCGATGATAAGCAGTTTACCTCTGATGTGGCTCATCAGCTGCTGGGACAGCCAGGGATCCTGCCCGCTCTGGTTTCCCTGGATGTGTCGGGGAGGAAACAGGTATTTATGTTTGTATTTGTCCTTAGCTGCTTTCAGACACACATGGAAGTCGGAGCATTTTCCTGTGAGAATGCAAATGTCACTCCGGATGTTGTCCTGAACTTTTCCCGCTAGCCCTCTCGTAAAATTTCCGGAGAATGTCTGAGTGAGCCCATGTTAAAATGCAGCAGGAAAATCTAAAGAGGATTTACGGCAAGCGAGTTGGACTGTAAACAAAAGTTATCACCATGCTCTGCCTCCTGCATGCTCTATCCTGACACCACAGATTTTACTTCAATTGTAAACGCGCCTGACTCGGCCAATCTTCTGCTGCCTGCGTCATACGTGAACGGCAAACTCTGGAACCTGTCCGGACGCAATTTTGCAGACATTTTCAAAATTTAATGTCTGAAGACAGTTTATGAGTACTTCATTTAGATAGCAAAGCAGGCATACTTGCTATCAAGTCAAGCTGTCATTTCTTACATGTGTCAATGTTGCAGGTCACGGATGCAGCAGTTAAAGCTTTTGTTGAGGAGAGACCAGGGATGACCTTTATGGGACTTCTGGCCACAGATGCAGGTTTTTCTGACTTCCTCTCTGGAGAAGGAAATCTAAAGGTAATACAGATATATACATTAACCCTGATAACTGTGCATTGGAATTTAGGTTTGCTGAACTATCATTTGCGTGTGGACAGGTAACGGGCGAAGCCAACGAGACCCAGATCTGTGAGGCACTGCGTCGCTACAGTGAGAGGGAGGGTTTTGTGAGAGAAGCCCTGTTTCATCTGTTCAGCCTGACCCATGTCATGGAGAAGCCACGGCCGGACATCCTGAAGGTGAACCGACATGATTGTACTTGGAAAATAATCATTTTAGATTAATTATCCCTAAGAAATGTAGATTACGAACTTAAACATTGTTCTTAAACTCACAAAAAGTACCAAATTAGAAATAATCTGCACTTATTTTAAACTAAGCATGAACATGTGGAAGTGTAACTTTACTGCCACAATATCTGCACACTTTAAGTTCCTCATCAGTCTCACTGAACCCAATATTACTTCCTTGTCCTCTTGTTTGTTTGTTTGTCCTAGCTGGTAGTTTTGGGTATGAAGAATCATCCGGCCACTCTGAACGTCCAGCTGGCAGCGAGTGCCTGTGTGTTCAACCTGACAAAGCAGGACCTGGCAGCAGGGATGCCAGTACGACTGTTGAGCACCGTCACTCAGCTCTTACTGGAGGCCATGAGGACTTTCCCAAACCACCAGCAGGTGATTTGAGACAAATTTGAACCACAGAGGCTCCAACTTGATCATTAGAGATTATTTCTGTATATCCATATAACTGAGTATGTAGAAAAGACAGATTCAAGTTCCACACTGATATCCACTTTGGTCCCTGTGTCTACAGCTGCAGAAGAACTGTCTGCTGTCCCTGTGCAGTGACCGCATTTTGCAGGAGGTTCCATTCAACAGGTGTGAAAGACTCATTTTGCAGTCGTACTGATAATATAATTTTTACATGCACAGTGAAGATTTAGTGTTCCCTAACAAATGGTTACAAAGTCTTTTAAACATGAGTAAATACATGAATGATTGAAACGGTGAATGTGGATTTGTGGAAGCTGTGGGAGATTAAAACCTCCTTCAAATCCAATTCTGTGGCCTGTTCAGAAGAGTTTTATTCACTGCGCAGTGGAGACAGAGAATCTGATGGTCAAAATTTAGACAAAGGGTTTCTACCTTTACATCAAGGCAAGTCTAAAACAATAGGTTGTGGGCCAGACTAAACATGTGGTCTGTGTGACAACAAATGTGGATAAAACTCCTGGACAGGCTTAATTTTCAATACAATGTGATTCAATCTGCCAGTAACCCATCTGGTAGATCCCTTCAACACCTCTGATAGTGTGAAGTCTCCCCTGCATGGGGGGTTCTGGTCAGTTATATTCACATGTAAGTGAAGGAATTTCTTCTTCAAAGACCATTTTCTTGAGTGAATGGATCAAGGGTTTTACACAGGTATCTGATAATCAAATTGTGAGTATCAGCACAGGGTTTGATGTTAAGCAGAAAGTAGGAATTCAATCCGCATTCATAAAGACGAGAAGAAGGAATGAAGGCCAATGATTGACAGGACTTAATCTAGAAACTTCTCTGTTAAAGGAATATTGTGTTTACAGTAGATTTGTTTTTTCCGTACGTCTGTTTTAAAGGTTTGAAGCTGCCAAACTAGTCATGCAGTGGCTCTGCAACCATGAAGACCAGAACATGCAGAGGATGGCTGTGGCTATCATCTCCATACTGGCCGCTAAGGTTCCCTATATGTTGTCTTGTGTTGTATTAATATCACAAATACTGTGATTCTTGATTTCTTTGCACATTTGTACGGTTTACATTTTTTTTATGTTTGCTCTTCCTAGTTGTCCACAGAACAAACGGCTCAGCTGGGAGCAGAGCTGTTCATAGTGAAGGTAATAGTCGCTTCTCGGCTGTATCCTCTTCCACCATTACTAATTAAACAAAAAAAAGGGAAAATATTCTCCCTCTACCCTGCAGCAACTGCTCCACATCGTGCGTCAGAAGGCTACTCAGGGCGTGGTGGATGCCACGCTCAAATTTACACTGAGCGCGCTCTGGAACCTCACCGATGAGTCACCAACAACCTGCCGCCATTTCATCGAGAACCAGGGGCTGGACCTGTTTATCAAAGTTTTAGAGGTACAACGAAATGTCTACATGTACACACGAAAATAAACAAAACTGCTTAGAGCAGATTACCATATCAGCCAAACATAATACTCCATCAAATTCTGCCCTGTACTAGTACAGGTATGTTTTCCTTTGGGGCGAGCTGACTCACTGTTGCTTTGTTTTCATTCCCCCTCCCCCTCTCCCGCCATGCTTCCTGCAGTCCTTCCCCAATGAGTCTTCTATTCAGCAGAAGGTCCTCGGTCTGCTGGTTAGTTTACTGCTCTGCTATTAACCCATTTAAAAAAAAGAATTTTAAATGGTAAGACCATAATTCCCCTTTCACCTTTTGTTGTGTAGAACAACATAGCGGAGGTGGGGGAGCTGCACGTAGAGCTGATGGTGCAGGGGTTCCTGGACCACATCAGCAAGCTGCTGCACAGCCCAGAGGTTGAGGTCAGCTACTTTGCCGCAGGCATCCTCGCACATCTGACGTCTCGGGGAGAGGAGGCCTGGATGCTCAGCTCCGAGCTCCGATCGTCACTGCTGGAGCAACTGGTGGGAATGAGCGAGACGACTCACGAATGTACTCAACTTATGCATAAATATATATAGATATACACACTGTACCCAGTTATTTTGATAAGTTAATTTCAGGTGTATACGTTTTTTTGTCTCTTTAGCATGCTGTGATTATGAATTGGCCCGCACCAGAGTGTGAAATGGTGGCCTACAGGTGAGCGACTGCTTCTGTTTGATTATTACAAGGAAAGAATATTGTTGCATAAAGGCAAGTAGGCAACCCATATATTACTTTAAGAATGTATTATTTCAATGGACAATTCATTTTCATTAAGTATTGTGGGGAGAATGTTTCTGGAGGGAACGACTCATCAAAACCATCCAATGTTCTACTCGGGAATATGTAAGGTGCATTCTAACTTTTGTCTTGTAGGTCTTTTAACCCCTTCTTCCCTCTCCTGGAGTGCTTTCACACCCCCGGTGTGCAGCTGTGGGCAGCATGGGCCATGCAGCATGTCTGCAGCAAGAACGGTAGAGATTCTGTACATACACATACAAAACCAAGTGTTATGTCCTGTAATATCTGACCCACTCACAACACCACCCCATAGGTTTGATGTTTGTTAATCCTCGTGTGTGCAGCCGCTCGCTACTGCAGCATGCTGTTGGAGGAGGGCGGCCTGCAGCAGCTGGAGCAGGTTCACACCCACCCACAGACCCACAGAGACGTCAAACTGCTGGCTGAGAGCATCCTGGAGAGCCTGCAGCGCCACAGAGCCCGCACCGGCCAGCCAGCACACTCGCACACAAGTCGCCGCCTACCACCACAATAACCGAACCGAGGTAGAGACATACACTACCTCGATGATACCTTTGCATTTCAGTCTCACGCTGGCTGGACATTTTTTTATCCTTTTTTTATTTTCTCTTTCAGAAAATAGGCTTCCTGACCAAGACAAAAGAGGCGGGGCACCATCACTAAGGAGATTCTGTGTGTGTGTGTGTGCGCGTGTCTGTGGTATGCATATCTAACGCACAAACACACTTTATCAAGAATCCCTTGAAAGTCTTTACATAAAAGGACAGAGACTATACGCAATCCTTTGCACATACACTAACCTTATTTATTTTCGCTGTTTGTTTCAAAACAAGAATATTTCTGCGCGCTCATGTGGTTAAAAAAAACTAAATTATGATGATACTGTTGGTCAGTTAAGCTCAAATCTCATCATGAGGCCCGTAATTGTGCTTGCTCTCATCCGTGTGACTTTGTCTGTGCAAATCTCCGTGTGGTACTGAAACCTCAGAAGTTGGTCCCGGGCATCGCCGCTCTCCAGCTCCTTCATGTTCCTGAGGATTACTGGTTGTTTGAACTGGCCGATAAACTAATTTAATATACGCATGACGCTGCGGTGAGCTCGAGCATGCTGGTACTGTGCATTTTAGAAATGCCTGTCTGTTTGTTTCATAGCAGTGTTCTGTTCACTGAAGCCCGCGCCTCTGGTATCTGCAGCACTACTGTTGCTCTCCTCTTCATTTAGTCCTTTGTCTGCTAATGCCTTTGATCCGATGTGACGGGACACTTGCCGAGGGCATGTTCAGTGGGTTCAAATGTTCCAGATTTTAAAGATGAAAAAAGCTAAATTATAGAGACGTTATGTCTCTTGAAGAAGCTCCCGTGCTATTTCTTTTCCGGAAACATTTGGCAGCCCTTAGTCGGTCGAATCAGTGGCCAAGTCACAAGATTAATAGAAATTATAAAGTAGTGCAGTCAATTAGTTCTGGTCAAGTGCAAATGTCAATTCTGGACACAAATGGCAATAATGATGAGGTCAATATAGTCACAATGGATGTACAGTTCTCTTGGAGAAGCGTGTGTGTATATATTGGTGGTGTGAGCTGAGCAGCACTTCTGTGAGCATGCTTGTACGTACGTCTGTACAAGTTTCAGCATCTTGGAGAGCGTATGTAATTTGTACATAATAGAATATGCGAGCAAAATAGTCATTGTACGGGATTGGTTGCATGAAAATTATTCTATTGTATGTTACATTGTTTGTCTTGCTGAAGAAGAAATACTTGTAGAACAAATGAGGGATGGGATGTTGAAGAAACACAGTTTACCCAGGAGTGAGCTGGGGGTGGTGCTGGAAATATTCACGGGTGTATATCTTTTCTGAAACCACTAATATGATATAAGTATCCTCCAGGTTTCTCTCCGTTGTCCAGAGAAGACACCGTCTGCTGGTAACAGCGGACCCTGACGCCCACATTCATTACGGCTCCTGTCTCGGTTCTCTATGCAAAAAAGACTAATGTCAACATGACAAGCTGCTGTCGCGCCCCTGACACAACAATGATGACACTTAAAGTCCATCATTCTGAGGCAAAGTGGATTTTGGCTTCAGCAGGAAATGACAGTAGCAGGTACCAAGACTTGAGTAGAGAATATTGTAATAAATAGAAAATATTGGGCTATAACTGGTACTTGAAAAAATATCTTTTTAACAAAACACACATCACCTCATCTGCTCAGTGAATCATGGCCTTTGTTTTCTGTTAATTAGTTGTACGAGCTTGCAAAGTGATACACGCGTCCCGGATCTCACTGTCAGCTTCGACTAGGGCAAAGATTAGGAGATGACACAGAACTTGTTTTTGTTCTTTCCTGTTGCTCCTGATATGTTGGATTGTTTAGTTGAGTCCCTGAACATCAACCTGGATGAAAGCCTCTTTTTTTTTTTTTTTAAACAAGAACACAATTCAGATAGGAAATTCAAAACGTGAGATAATGTATGTCTGTGATGACGGTGTCGCGTTGCTGCTGAGTCAAGTTTTCAAGTTTGGAAAAATTAAAGAATGTACATTCCCATAAACTGGAGATGTCACTTTTTATTCAGTCTCTTCCAGGGATAATGTTCCTATTACCGATAAATAAAAGTATGAACGGCTAATAGCAAAGTCTTATTGTCAATTACAGTATTGTTGATTGGTTGAGAAATCCCACCAAAATTTGCCTTTTGTCGCTCTAATCCTGAATTTCACTACTCAAGTCGACCTTATCTAATGTGTTGACACTTCCCAGGATGCACACAGTCAATCACTCGGCGTTCATTTTTCCATCAGACACAAGGTCAAAGGGGGGGTTGTGCATCGGTGTGGGAGAGAGGCTTGATAACTCAGAAGAGTCTATTCCCCAGTGTACCGAGGAGGTCTCTTCTCTATGAAGGCGGCCATACCCTCCTGTCTGTCCCGTGTGGGGATGACCTGACAAGAGAGGGGGCAAAGGTTACAGCAGGGCGACGGGCGGCAGATGATGACGCTGTGACTGCAGACAGCCTCAGAGGGATTCCACTGAGCATCACAGCTGAATTATTTCCAGTCATTTTTAATACACATTTTTGGGGGGGGGGGGGGGGTACCAATGCATAGGAATGAGACAAGTTTTTTGTTGTTTTATAATTTGAGCTGAAAGAAGAATTTTAATCGACACATACTAAGTAAACACCAGGTGTCTTACCCGAGCGTAGCACATCCTTTCTACGGCCATCGCCGAAGTGATGTCAACCTGTAAAAGACACATTTTCAGTCAGCGTTGTCACCGGTCGAAAATAATGAGAAGGTGTGATTTATGAGTGCTTGTGTACCTCCGCGCCGCTGTTCATTGCTTCTTTTGCCATTCGCACAGCAATGGGAGCCTGGGCAACACAAATGAAACACGTCACTGTTGGAGGGTGATAAGTTCGATACCAGACCCTGCCGAGGATGATGTACTGGCTCCATCAACGTAAATCATTTTGTAGAAGAATGGCCGACAAAAAAACAGATAAATACGTACTAAATATATGTTTGTCACATATTTTGTGACATATTTGTGATTTTGAGACTGAATAAATTATGTAATCTGATTTCAGAACCCCCCCCCCCCCAAAAAAACCCCGATTTTCACCAGCCCTCCAGTGAGGAATGTCGACAAGACTGGTCCAAAGTTCAACCTAATGCCAAAGCCCTGATGTGAGGGTTCATACACATTATCTTCTTCATCCTTTCACTGTCATTCAATGCAAACTCCTCCTCAATCATTCAACCCACACCAACACAAGTGCGTGTGTGTGCGTGCATGTGCACGTTATTTGCGGTCCATTTCTCCGCTTGACTGCGGCCCCAGCCATGCCCGACTGCAGGCATCTGAACTGGAGTGAAAGAAATATGGAACGACAGAAGCCTGGAGAGAGGAGTGAAGAGGAAGGGAGAGGGCGAGAGGTGAAGACAACACCAGGAAGAGGGGATGGCAGAATGAAGAGAGGTTGACGAGTGGCAGAATAGATGGATTGCTACAGGTAAAAAGAGGTAAGAGAGCTGGGGGAGGAGGAGGAGGAAGAGGGAGGATGCATCGGTATCTGAGTAGTTGCAGAATGAAAAAGTGTGAGTGTATTCTCACCTGGGGCAGTATCTCTCTGGCCAGGCTGAGTGCCTCTCTGTAGGCAGCATCTCCTGTGTGGTTCTGCTCTACAGCTCTGTTCACGAGCCCCATCTCCAGAGCTGCCTGCCCCCCCACACACTTGCCTGATAACAGACACACACAGAGAGAGGGAGAGTGTGTGAAGCAGGAAAACCTTCGCTTTACAACAAACATCCCGTGCCTATATATGTCGGAGATTCTGTAACACCACCTGTGAAGATGAGCTCTTTGGCCCTGGTGATGCCGACAATCCTGGGCAGACGCTGACTGCCCCCTGCAGGACAAACGACGCCAAGGTCAACCTCTGTCTCTCTACTTGGACACTCGGTACAGTACAAGCTCATGTCTGTGACCTGCTCGTCTTACCTGCCCCTGGGAGCAGCCCCCGTGTCGTCTCAATCAGACCCATCTGTGCCGAATACGCTGAAACACACACACGCACACACACACAGTTGAAGGTTGGAGCTGATAAGTGTCATTAAGCCAGGAAGGGCACAAAGTCTGACTGATGCAAGAGACGCAAGCACCTGCTCACCCAGCCCGCCAGGCCCTCAGCCAATCACAGAGCTGCCTGATATAACCAGATTGCGCAGTAACCATTAGTCCCTCAGCTCGTCAACACATCATTGGCCGGTCTCCAAATGTCGACCTCTCAGGAACAACAACAACAGACTTGTTTTTAGCCTGTGTGTTTCTGTAGTGCGTTTAAATACCTGCACCATTTCAGCAAATGTAAGTAACATCAGATTGTACACAGTAAACACCGACCTTGGACACAAAAATGGTTTCTGTTCTTAAACCATTTTGATTAGGGTCATAACCCTGGTTTTTGATTTGAACGCTAACTCTTTTACAACCAACAAATCAGAATGAGTATGAGTAAGAGATAATGAACCAAAGCTACAGAGGCACAGACATGGTATGCATGGTTTTCATTTTGTCATAAAGTATTATGAGGCCTGTGATTTATCCTTTTTAATTCTGAATCCATTCTGTGTCAACAGCTGCAGCAGTGACAAGGTTCCTAAAATCCTTTGCACAGATGAAATCACGAAACTGAGCCATAAAACGATGGATGGATCTGACTAAAACATGAAAACAACCAATGAATGAGTCTATTTACCTAATAGTAACAATTAGTTTTTTTAATAAGGTAATTTTTATTATTGATTAACCTGACACTTTTTCGTCAACAAACTAGCATTAGATGCTAACATCAGCAGAGTTTGATTTTTGCTTTGAAATTATTGCAACAATTATTCAGTCACGGATACAAATAAGATGCTTGATAATTAATTTCTCGTCATTTGCCTGATTGTCACAGCTTCCCTCTGAGCGTGCCGAATTCTGCCATTATTATTTCAGACATAGCAAGGATGTACGACAAAAAAATGATAGCAAAAGGCTTTAGCCTGACCCTGTCAGCACTCTTATTACACAAGCGAGAGGGGCGCTGGAGGGTGCATACATCCGTCAAGGCTCGAGCCCTATCTTGTCATTTTCAAGAAAGTGAAAAATCCGTTAATCCGGATCAGCTCTAAAATGTATTGGGTTCTTTCTTGGGTCATGCACCACCCCTCCACAAAATTTCATGGCTGAGCAGTTTTTGAGAAATTCTGCTGACAAAACGAATGACAATGAAAATATTATCTTCTTGGCGAAGGGAAAAAAATGTATCTATTTATATATAAATTATGTTAATACCAAATGATAAGTGGTTCAACAACCTGTCAAATGGCTCAAGATAGTAGCTCCTGTTTCTGACCCTCGTGACCCCCCATCACAGGTCAGTGATGTGACACGTCGGTCATCCTATGTTGTTTTACTGGAATTGGTTTCAGAGTCCTTAAGATGTGCAACTCTCCATTGTGTCACCACAAAAGAGCACATTTAAAGATTTCTTTCCTTTTTTTTTAAAAAGGAAAATAAACATAATTGTGTTTTTCTTCTTGTGTTCCCACACCCACTGCCCAGATGACGCGATGCTGCACCTTCAGGTCTGGCTTCGACAAGCGAGGGTTCAGCCGTCACTCACCGGCAGTGCGCAGGTCACAGGCCAAGGCCAGCTCCAGCCCCCCTCCCACGGCAACGCCATCCATGGCTGCGACGGTCGGCATGGGCAACGATGCTACACACAGAGAGGACAGCTCACACCTGCGTTTACACACTCAAATGTGAGACTAATCATTCAGCCACCTCTGTGGTCTCTCTCTCTCTCACCTATCTGAGTCATGAGTGAACGCAGGCCGTGGACAAACAGGTCGGACTCAGTGTTGTTCATCAGCGCTCTCTCTTTCAGGTCTGCACCTAGATGAAACACGGGGGGGGGGGGGTCAGAGAGGCTTTGATCACAAATGTGGACGCTCGGCAAGATGTCGCGCGGTTATCAGGTGTCACCTACCTGCGCAGAAAACCCTCGGCACTAAACTCCTGAAGACAACCACGCGCACTGCAGAGTCACTGGACAGAGTGGACACCAGCTCCCTCATCTGCACTCACAGGACAGTGTCTCAGTGTGTGTGTGTGTGTGTGCGTGCGTGTGCGTGTGTGTGCGTGCGTGCGTGCGTGTGTGCGCGTGCGTGCGTGTTGAGATGTAAGAGTCTGCTCACCTGTGACACAAACACATGGCCCAGAGCGTTCCTTGCCTTGTGTCGGCACATCAGCACCTCCACTATTCCTGAGGAAAAGACAGCAACAGGAGAAAAGGGAGGGCGACAGTCAAGTGATCAAACAAAATGTATGATCAGTCGACTGCTGTCATTATTGATGTCTACCTGTGATCTTAATGTACAGCTGCTGTACTTGTTTAAAATCACAGGACATACGACTGATCGTAGAACAGACGGGATGCAGGTTGTTTTTGTGATGTCACTTCTATCACGGCGGCGAAATTACAGTTGGAAAAAAAGCTTGTTGCGCTCTCAACAGATATTGGATTCATAATATAGGGAATGTTTTCCCAGAAGTGCCCCTGTCAAAGAAGGGCTGGACTCTGCCTGTGTATTTTGTTATTCAAATCCTTCTTTCATTTAGTCTGTCACTGTGACTGTTCAGATTCTTTTTGGGCTGATGTGCGAATGTTTATAAGCAGAAAAAACAATAATACTGCGTAAGTGTGTGTGAGACAACTATTGAATACATAACAGAATGTCACATGATTTCCCAGGATACTCTAACACACACATCCAGGAAGGCCCCGCCTGTCTGGGGGAGTGAGGCCTGCGCTCTTCGGCCAGCAGGAGGGCGCAGACCCAGGGGGTCGCCTCCGACTGCGTGTGGGGCCAATGTGGAGCTCGTCAGCGTGGGTTTGAACAGTGTTGGACGGTGCAGAAGCGCCTCCCTACCATCGTCTCCCTCCGTCCGCCGCTTCGAATCCACCTCGGGTCCGTCCGCCGCGCCCGCGCCGCCGCCTCCCTCCAAGGGGCGCGCGGCGGCGGGCGGCGGGCGCGCTGCGTCCCGGTGAGTCAGGCGGAAGCCGCGGGGGTGCGTCCCGGCCCGCAGCAGCAGCAGCAGCAGCGGCGGCGGCTGGCACCTCGTCCCGGCCGCTCTGCCGAGGAGCGCTGTCATGATGCCTGCTGCTTCGCTCTGTGGTCGGTCTGCACAGGCAGGAGCAGGGGCCCGAGGGGTGGGGGGCAGATCCCTTCTTGTGAGGGAGGAGGAGGAGGAGGAGGAGGGACTGACTCCTGACCCACAGGACGGCCCTCGTCAAACCTCTGTAGTATTGTGATAGAATGGCTTTTTTTGAACTTCCTTCTTTTGGTTTCTATTTCTATTTCACCCAGCAAGTGAAAGGTTCATTTCTACTTCCCTGTACCTTCACACACACACACACACACACACACACACACACACACACACAGCCAGCCTGCTTGCTGCCCTGTCTGTGGATTGCCCAGACAAAGCGAGTTGGTTGTGAGGTAAGGTTTTCCGTCAAGCCGCCCATGTCTTGTCTGACCATGTATTATTGAGCAGGTCTTTACAGGTTATGCAATTACTCCATCAGACACCGGGTCTGATGACACAACAGTCTGAGAGCCAGATCTGTGTGTGTGTGTGTGTGTGTGTGTGCACATCCAAGTGCATGTGATCCAGACTTTGTAACAGAAATTGGTCATTTATTAAATATTACAAGTTCTTTCAGCCTCCAGGTTCATCAGATTCCTCCAGTCTGATTACTTTCCCTCAGGGTTTATAGTCCGGTGTAGAGTTTATAGTCCCTTTTTTTATTGGCTAACAAATGACTCATTGAATCCTATTCATTTGTTATTGAGATGTCAATGTGCCGTGAGTGCAGCGTGCAGGTGGCTGTGTCTGCTTGCAGGATGTCGGATCAGGAGCGGGGACAGGATGAAAAGTGAACTTCAAGCTATGAACCACAAGTTGCAACCATGCACGTTAATCACACACATTTTATCCATTTGACTAATGACCTGAGGGACGATGGATTAAATAGGCAGAGGGAATGAAAAGAAGACAAAGAGCTGACCGGTGAGACGAGAGCTGTGTTAAATTGAAATGCTGAGTCTGATGAGGCATCGTTCGAGACATTTGCATCGGTCCGCCGGTTCTGTTGCAGCGGAGTGAAATGGCACCTGGTGGATTTGGAGGGTTAAAGGTAGTTTAGATTTGATTTCTGGTAGGTGTGTATTCCTCGTCTCACGTGTACGTGCCTTGGGATGGAAAAATTGATGATAGATGGCGAGTGAGTGACACAAACTGACGCTGACGCAGACACTTTGTGTCCCTTGAACTCATGATACCTGCAGGTTGAACACACACAAGCCGAGGCGGCCATTAACAAGGTCAAAGGGCACGAAGAGGAGGAGAAGAGTTTCTGTGAGTTTGATTCTTGAGCCCTGCCTGTGGCACCGTTTTCTGAAAGATCCAGATCTCCCTTTTTGCAAGCAAACATCCTTAAAACCGCACACTTTGCCTGGTGCCAATCACGCAGCATTGTCCCTCCGATCCTGCAGGGGTCAGCCTCGTATCAGAGGGTTGAATGGAGAAGTGTGCATTCTGTCCTGTAGCTTTTTCCTGCTTCCTTTGTCCTTTAATGGTCACAATGTCCATCTCCGTGCACCTTCTTCTTCTCCTCTCTCAACGCCCCGTCTTTCCTCTTCCTTTCCTCACATCTGTAAACTGTCTAGAAAAATGGACGTGGTCCCTGGGAACCCAACGCCTAAGGGCCTCGAACCTGTATTCTCCGCAATGACCAGCAGTTACACAACTGTTCCTACTCTCTCTCTTCTTCTCTCTCCCCCTCTCTCCTCTCTCCTCTCACCCCAACCGGTCGCGGCAGATGTTCCGCCCACAACCAAGTCCGGTTTTGCTGGAGGAGAGTTTTCTTTCCTCCACGGTCGCCAAGTGCTTGCTCATTGTCGGAAAACTGTTGGTTTTTATCCTTTAATATTTCCGATGTCTTCACCTTTTAAGTGCCCTGAGATAATGCGTGTGGTTATTTGGCGCTGTACAAATTAAATTGAATTGACTTGAATGTTAGCAGGAGGAGGAGCAGTGCCCAGACGGCAACAGACCGGCCTCGGCCTTCTCAAAGCCCCGGGCTGAGATCGGGTTGGAGAGCCCTCTTGACGGGGGCATAAGACCGGGCATGAGTCAAAGGGGGTGAGTGGCATCCTGTTACTCTAACTGTCTGTCAAGAGCGAGATGATCTGCTCAGGGCGTGTATATACAATGTTTTTGACCTTTGTGTCAGAGGCTCTGTCAGGCACACTACATACTAACACACATATCTCATTTCTTAAGCTTAGTCTACCTTCAGGGTCTTTTGCTTCATATCACACAGTCACCTTTAAAGAAGCCCTCCCTCAGGTCTGGCTGCTTTTCATATAAGGAGCAATTTCACTTAAACAATACGGATGGAGATGTTTGATGTGGATGTGCGATCATGTAGGATCTGAGCGTAGAATAGAAATAGTCTCTTTGCTTTGCATTCGCGGGTCCTGTATCTTCTTCCAGATTGAAGGGGAGAGAACCAACAGTATCCAGGGAGGGCTGCGACCTCTTGTGACGTTTCATCTATCAGCCACACTGTAGCAGCGGGTGATGTGGCCTTAATAATGATAAACATGGGAACTGTCGTGTATTTTTACTCCCACATCACTGTCCTGCTGCAGGAAATACTCACTAGAGCTCCAGATGTGTATTCATCCACCGCAGAATGTAGTCCCTAACAAAGGCATTCCAAGTATTCCTTTTACTTTACTTTTAGTACATTTTGTCACAAACTACAGCGCCCTGCTTTTTAAGATTTTTTTTTCTTCTTCTGCACATCTTCATTAGAAGTGATACGGCTGGAGGTTGAGAGCCACAGGCACAGTGGAGAAGTCGAGAGCACGGAGAAGTGGACTAACAAATGCTTAGTTTTTGTCCCTTCATGGCATATGATTGACAATTGCAACTGAAACCCGAAACTGCTCCAAAAGTTTCATTTTCCTCCAGGCCCTCGGTCGAGATTTTCTTCAATAATGATACATCATACGTCATGTGTTCTCCAGGTACAGCACTTTGCAAAACTAACTATATCCAACTATTTACTTATAAATGTTGATCTAGTACAGATCAGTCTCTTTTCATAGCAATACAGAGAGATTACAGGCCATGAATAAAACATAAAATTTAAATTCTTCCTCTTCACGTTGCATCTTCTCCATCTCCGCACAATTACACACACAAACACACACACAAACACACACACACACACACACACACACACACACACACACACACACACCAACCACCTTGTGAGGAAGCAGTCAGGGTGACTGATCGATGATCGCACTCTTGGTTCAATTACATTAGAATGATGGAGTTGGTTATGTGCTGGGGGGGAAAAACTGCCTCAGACTTACAGCCTAAAAGATAGTGGGGCAAGGTGGGAGAAGAGTTATGACCGTGCTGAGCCCCAGGGAGAGAATGGCAAAGAAGAGTTATAGCGGCACGCCATAGAGCAGTTAATGGCTAAAGCTAAGCCCACATTGAATATATATTTCCACCGTTGTGAAAAACTTTCACTCGTCATTATTTAGTGCAGGGATGCCTCCAAGACAAACAAAAAGAAAGTGGCGTAATGGCTGTGAAGCAAAGGTGAGTGACACCACTGATGGCAGAGGAGGCCCTCCGCTCCGGTCGGGGATCAGGCCCAATGTCTGGCAGTTGACAGCTGACACTGAACAAGCCCTTATCAAAAAATAAAGATGTTAGCCTGCCACACACACACACACACACACACACACACACACACACACACATACAAGACATACAAGAGCACCTCGGGAAGCTGACACCACTTGGATCAGGCAGGGAGAAAAGTTACATCAACGATTCTGATCGCTACGCTTTACCAAGGCAGTAATATGCGAACATGATCCGGCGGGGCCATTTAGACAGCAAACCCATGACAGAGGGAGGAGACAGAAACCGACACTGATCAAACAGGCTCATTCCCCTCCAGGCTGCTCCGTCCTCGCTCGAGCCTTTCCCCCAGTACTGATACATCACACTGGAGGTAGATATCCGTGTCTGACCACTGCAGCTCTGACGTTAAAGAGAGTCAGTGTCAGATCTGTAATATTCTACAGCTTGTCATCCATGCCACCCGCTCACGAGGACGTCTCGTCCGCTTGTATCTCCTCATCACAGATGGCTTGTCAGTTAGTAATGAGAGTTTCAGCTGAGCTGAGGACTTACTTCCCCTTCTCATTCATTTTTAAAGACATAAAGATGGAATCAATGAAAAACTAGATTGAAGAATAGAGAAAAGTCATCCGAAATGTAAATGTTATTTTGTGCGGTAGAATTTCTAGTTTTATTATGCATCATACCCATCATCATCATAATCATCACAGATCCTCGGTTTCACAATGCAAACTCTCATAAGGGTCTAGACCCCAAGGTTGAAGGCCACTACTTTACATGAAGGACAAGTTTTTACATTTTTGGAAAATGCATATTTGCTTTATTGCTGGGAGTCACATGAGAATGATCTCACTCTGCAGTCAGAGTCATGAGCCTATATTCAAAAAGCTCATAAGCTCATATTGACTTCAAAAATACAATATGTTAATTAGTGAGCTTTAGAGATGCTGGTAGGAAGATATTGTTACTTATTGACAGATCGAGCCAGGCTAGTTCTTTTATCTTGTTTCCATTCTTGATAAGAAGCTAAGCTAACTGCTGGCTGTTGTTTCATCATCACTGTTCAGACTGTTCAAACTGACTCGTCTAAATGTTGGCCAAAAAAAAAGCCAAATTCTTATAATCTATTTCCCAAAATGTCAAACTGTGCCTTTAAATCAGAATTTCATCAAATCTGGGGAAGCAGCATTCAAGTTGTTCATTGGGTGTAATGATTGTGCTACTATAAGACAAATGACCTCTGTGTGACCTCTGCAGGGGATAAGCTTGATATTCATCCAGTATCAAAAAGGTGTAACTGGTAAGATATGATCAATAGTCACTATGTCTTTTTTTACCTATTCATCACTTAAAATGCATCTAATGTTTCTTGTTAACTGATATATTTGTGTTTCTGATACTCATAGGAACAGGGCATGGAACATCCATGGCTGGCAACTACCCACCACTTCACATTACAATATGATATTTCTTAATTACCTCCTTCATCATAATTCAAATGTCTTCCTTCAAGTGCCATGGCAACGAGACTTCGGCAGCAAAGACACAAGGAGTGACAGGCGACGTCCCGTCAGCCTCCGATGTTCAAACGAAAAAAAAAGTGACGCACAAACATGTGGACAACTGAACGTGGCAAATTGGAATTTGGAAAGGCAATGAGGAATCCACAATTATAACTCTAAATGAGAAGCACACAATCTCATTTGAACACATTGTGTTGTCAACAAGCAGCTGGGGGACAGAATGAGGAGGAATTAGCCACTGGACCACATGAGATAAGGCCTGTTGTATCTGTGCATGCATGGCTGAGAGGCTGCTGCTTTTAGGCAAGATTATGATTGACTTATTTCTGCACACACACGCACAGAGAGAGAGAGAGAGAAAAACCCTCTAATATCTTGGAGTTTCAGTCTCTGTTATCTGGATGTGCAATTTCGCTTGGAGGGCAACACCTGGTGACGTCGCCACTATTGCAAATTACACCCATGTCATCTCTCTCTTTCAAAAGCACGCACGCACACACACACACACACACACACACACAGAGCTGCAGTGTGAGGGCAGAGAGGGAGGGAGCGCAGAGCGAGAGAGCGCCGCTACAGCGCAGCAGAGAGCCACAGTCACAGAGCTGTGTGAGCCGAGTGGAGCGAAGGACGCACTTTCCCCAGCTCCGCTGAACACACACACACACACACACACACACACTCTCTCAGTCGGACAGCGGGGCACATCAGACCCAAACACTCACACAACACACAGCCAACGACAAACGTGAGCGGGGCGCGTCTCCGCTGACGAGATTTTCCAGGAGTCTCCATCCAGGATTCGGGCATTTTACGCAAGCGATGGCACCTGTTTGGAAACTACGTGAACAATGCGCTCCGCGGGCGACAACTGGTTCCCAGAGATGAGTGGCCGAGGGGGCGAGCGACAGCGTCCAGTGGTCCCGTGGTCCTCTCTGGCGGTGTCTCGGTCACCTTCCCAGGCGATGTCTCGTGGCGACGTGCGTGGCGCGCCAGAGTGCGCGTGAGCGGCGGACCGACAGTCTTCCCGGGCGAGGCAGAGAGGCTGGATATACACAGCGGCCGGGCTCCCAGGCAGCGACAGCCAGTCACCCAGAGAAGCCGACTCGCCTCTGCCCCAGCTCCTCAGACACATGCAGGATGCCCGCAGAGCGCCGGGGAGTGCTGGTCCAGCGCAGCCCGCGTTCATGACGCGCTGGGCGGCCTCGCCATGCGTCTCCTGCCCGAGCCCAGCGCCCAGTCCCTCCGGCTCCTCTTCCTCTTCGTCTTCGTGATGGGGGTGGCCCCCTCTCCGGCCCTCACGGCCGGCTGCCCGGACAGGTGCGTGTGCGACGACCAGCTGGTGGTCCAGTGCGCCGGGCAAGAGCTCACCCAGTTCCCCAATGACCTGCCCCTGGCGACCCGGCAGCTCATCATCTCCAACAACCGCATCGGGGACCTGCCGGCGCTGCAGCTCAACTACCTGTCCGATCTGGTCTACCTGGACTGCAGCAACAACTCCCTGGCCGAGATCTCCGAGTCCACCTTCGGGAACTTGCGCAAACTCGCCTACCTGGACCTGTCGTTTAACACGCTGCTGCAGATCGAGGACCGGACCTTCGGGCCCCTGGCGTCCCTGGTGATGCTCCGGCTGACGGACAACCCGGGTCTGAGCGAGGTCCACTCGGACGCCTTCTCGGAGAACATGGCCCTGCAGGTGCTGGACGTGAGCCGAAACAACCTGACGGCCCTCAACATCAGCAGCCTCATCGCCCTGCCGGCCCTGCGGTCCCTGGGCCTCAGCGGCAACCCCTGGAGGTGCGACTGTGACACGGAGGACCTCTGCCTGTGGGTGCAGATAGAGGGCTTCAAATTCCAAGGTGAGCGTGGACGCGGTCCCGAGTGGTGTTCAGCGAATAGTCTTTCAACAGACAGGAACATTTGGGGGCGATTCAAGCTGTCCAAAAGGAATTGATCACTGCCATTGCCAACCTTTTTTTCCTCAGACCGTGCCAGCTCATAATTATAACAAAAACCCATTGTGCGTCCATCCTTTACCCAGAAGCTCAGGCTGTTCTTGATCAGGGGGCAGAGGTTGACCTCTTGCAGGTGCTCTCTTGTTTGTTTGGCTCAGCAAGTGGAATTTTCACTGGCCAGTGTCCTGGCGAGTCAGCAAAATGTTCCTGTGTTAAGAGCCAAAGAATCTCCAAGGTCTTATCACTCGTTATTGGTCAGTTTAGTCCCTGGTGGTGGGACTCTTACTGCACTTCATTGTTCTCCTGTATTTTGTGGTTACACACACGCACACACGCACACGCACACACACACGCAATCACACAAAGACGCCGCTAATGGTTTGACCTCAGAGTCAGGGGCAATCTGAATCTTTTTGCTTCGCAACACAATCCCCTCAAACTGCCCTTCACATCTCAGTGATGTTTCAAGTTTACCACGGCAGATCTGCGGACTTGAGTTACAGTGACTTCACCCACTCTGCTGGCCACTCTGTAAATAGCCGTCGATTGAATTAGACTGACCCCCCGAAATCACCACAAACGGGGCTTTGTGACCTTCTCTTTGTTAACTGGGCCAAGTCCTCATAGCAGGCGAGCCGCGTTGTGTCTCCTAACAGCGTGGTGGTTCTCGTGAGGGTTGTCTGTGTGTCTGTCAGCGGTCCGACTGACCTTACTGCATCGTCTGTCCAGGGTCCTGAAGGCAGAGGTAGTGCTGAGAGGATGATTGGACAAAAGTACCAATCTTTTTCTGGATAACCTCTCCAGACTGCACGCAACACACACACAGGCACACGCACACACACACACACACACACGAAAGAACACATTTGCTGTTGCTCCCACTGCTGTATGCTTTGGCCCTTCAGTCCATATGGTTAATGATGGTGCTCAAAAAAGCCAGACTTATATGTTCCCATTACAGTGTGTGTGTGTGTGTGTGTGTGTGTGTGTGTGTGTGTTAGAAAGAGAGAGTGACTCACTCCACTTAGGTGTAAGAGAGTCAACGTGCGATCGGAGGTTATGATAGAGAGCCAAAGACCAGGGCCTGTGGGAAACAGGGATTAAGGGGCAAGGATCTTGAGAAGAAGGGCAGACCAGACAGGAGCTCCCCAATCTCGTCATCCACCTTTACTTTCACAGCACACGGAGGTACACTCAAAAACGGGCACACACATACTTATTGTGAGCGCTCGGCTTTGCCTTTTTTTTATTCCCACCAACTCGCCGGTTCCCACACATTTCTGTAAAAGAAAATCAGACAAACACTCAGAAAGGTATTTTTTTTGAAGTGGCACAACACAACACGACACACTCACAGACACGCCGCTGAGCATTCAACATTCACGCTGCTGTGCTGGTTTCAGACCCAACTAATATCCATGAAATTACAGCTAAATTTGTCACTACACTACACTTTAAAAGTTATAAATATGACCAGAGGAGATTGAACTCTACTCCCTCTGGAGCACACAGAACAACAACACACAACACGCACGTGTGTGTGTGTGTGTGTGTGTGTGTGTGTGTGTGTGTGTGTGTGTGTGTGTGTGTAAGAGCATGTATAGTGCGTTTCTGTGGTCATAAATGCCCTCCAATCTGACTGCAGGGCTGTGAGTCTATGTACAGAGATTCCTGCTGTCACTACCTCTCAGCGTGTATATGAATCAGTTTTATGCTTGCGTGTGTGTGTGTCTGTGTGTGTGTGTGTCTGCATGCAACGTCTTCACTTACACCTTTGATTTGGCTGCGGATCGTGCGAGTTTTAATTACAGCATTGATCATTGTTGAAAACTCTCATTTAAAGTCCGTATTCATTTCCTGTTTCCGTTGCAGACCTTCTTCCTGTGTTTCCTCTCTCTATAAGTGAGTCCCCTCAGTTTGTTAATGTGTCAGGCATGTGTCACCGTCAAAGTCTGACCTGGCTTGTCTCTGGCAGCCACTAAAGTCAAGTGTGGCTTCAGGAAAGAGGACTATACTATATATACTATAAAATAGTAGTAATTATAAATACACAGGAAGTGAACATAATTTTTTTAAAACTATAAATGAACAAAAACCAATGCCTGATGCTGAAGCACCAGGCCTCTTTAACATCAGCATAAGAAAACACAGAGGTTAGGCATTTAAATATTGTCTGTCCATAATAAAGAAAAACAATAAGAGGGACAGCGGGAGAAAGCAAAGTAACAGAGTAAACATATTTAGTTTTTATGAAATGCAAGGAAGGAAAGACATCACAGAAATGTCAAGTACAAATTACGACACTCTTGATGTCTTTATTGTGTGTGTATACGTACCTGCACATGTAAAACATCCTGAGACCTACAGGGCATACTAAAAAAAGATCGCACTTTTTTGTTGTTGTTAGAAAAACTATATTGCAAGAAAAGCAAGTTCAAGGATAGTGAACGAACAATTAATCAAATATTTAACAGTTGTTAAATAATATAAAGAAAATTGCAATGAAAAAAAACATATCTTATTATATTATTATTAGGTGTCAATCTCTTTTTGCTTATTTGCTTTGAAAACTCCCGTCTCAAAGATGCCTAATGTCAGAGCTCCTTGTAGACAAATGCTTTTCATAAAGCTCTATATGATCCGGGCCTTTTTATCCAAGTGTGAGGGGCCAAAGTAAAATCCATTTTCTATACATTGTTTACATTCCTTCTCCCCCTGTATCTACTGTCTGTGCTCCTAAAACTCCAACTTCCCAGTCCTGAGCGCACAAACCTTTTCTATCTCATCTCAGTACTTGGGGAATACGCCTACATTTCCTCGCTTGTCGTAATGGAATCTCAGCTTGTTGAACGACCCGCTGTGGGTCGATTTTGTGGCTCAGCTAAATACACGGAATTTAAGTGGCTTGTCCCAGGCTGGCAGAGTAGGTGGTGTTATGGCTCCAGTTGTTGGGGGGGAAGTATTGCTGGCTGCTCGTCTGCGCCCCTGGAAAGGCTCTTTAGGCAGAGAGCCAAGGCAGTGCCATGCACAGGGCACGTGTTAAATATTCATAAAATAAAATAAAAGACAAGAACAGAGGCAACAGGTTCAAATGGAGGAAGGATGAAAGAAAGAAGTCAGGTCGTCACATCAATTGGAATTCGTCTCGCATGAAACTCATCTCGCAGAGATGAGATGAGAGGAAAGACCCGTGGAAATGGTAATAATAAGAGGCTCGGAAAACGATTAAGATGGACTCGACTACAGAAGAGTTGCCGATCATCTGTGCCCCAGATCTGCCACTCAAATCCGTTAAAACATTCATTATGACAAGGAGCCATCGATTCAATTTCATACAGGTAGGCGATGTATTATTTATCGGCTGGAACGATTCCTCAGACCCGTCTGCTGCGGAGACGCATATCAAATTCAAACTGGCCCGAGTGGCGAGTGTAGAGCAGTCTGGAAAATGTTTATGTGTCTGTGCGAACTCAAAACCGAGACTGATGCGATACTTGCGTGGGCGTGTTTGTGATGTGATCACCTGAGGCCCAGGGGGGTGTGTGTGGTGGTGGGTGGGGGGGGGGCGAGTGTGTGAGTCTGTGTGCATGTCTGTGAATGTGCGACCAGCCAATATACCAGCCGAGAGAGTGAAATTGGAAAAGAGAGCGGCGGGTGTGAAGATGACAGCGCAGAACTGAGAGAAATGAAAGGATGTAGAAGGAGGAAATGGACTGATGGAGGCTGAAGGGGAGATGTGAAGGGAGAGTAATTGTTAATGTGCCTGAGTGGGAATGAAAAGTGGGCGGCGATAAAGAGAGCATGACTGATAAGAGAGAGCGATAGAGGGAACGGGAGGAAGAGAGAGCTATTGCTATCTGACCTTCACTCTCTCTCTCCACTCATCCTCCACTGGAGGAAGAAGGGATCATATGGAGAAATGATGGAAAGGAGGACGGTGGTAATCTGACTAATGCCGTATTTTAGAGGAAAGCGGTGTGAAGGCGTGTGTTGTTCAGCCCTAGTGGATGTGATGGAGAAAAGGTCAGCTATTCTTAGGCTTTGCCGATCCCGGTATGATGCGTTTAGCTGGTTAAACGGCGAGCTATTTGAGCTCCACTGTGAGAGGAGGGGCATGATGCCGCTCCTGCACATTTTTTGGACATTTGCAGGTTTGTGCGTCTTTACATTTTGGTTGAAGAGGGAGAATTCTCTCCCATGTCTACATGTCAGACTTGAGTGTTGTCCAATTCACAGGGGAGCGTATGGGAGGATGAAATAATGTTAAGGAAAAGATACAGTTTCCCACACACTGTCGACACTGCGTTTAGTAGAGTTACAACGTTTTGGCCATGGGTTTTTCACAATAAGAAACAAAATCTTTTTATGAAAGCCACGAGCTGCTACAACCAATCAAAACGGGAGATAAATCTGAAGCACTTATGGACAATTATCACTACAGCATTAACACAACTGTAAATCTTGAGCTGTTTTCAGACATGGACTGGGTGGCGTCTGGAGCGCTCCACTCGCTCGCCGTGAATCATCCAGAGATTTTCCGGCTGTACTCGTACATGGGCTCACTCTGACATTTTCCCGGGAATTTCATCAGGGGGCCGGCAGGAAAAAAAAGTTCCCGGAAAATATCCAGAGCAACATTTGTGGGCATTTGCGTTCTCACACCTCCGGGAAAGTTCAGGAAAAGGTCTGGACTTCAGTGCATGTCTGAAAACCACCTTACTGACGCCTTTTCATCTGCAAAACACCAAATTGATGCTTACTGGGGTCTCCTGACATCAAGCATGAGGACATCGGAGCCCCATTGATCACAGGGACACACAGTATGAATTCCTCAATAAAAGGCCTCTGTCCTGTAACCTTCCTCCACCGGCAGGTCAGAAGTGAAGGTCAGCTCAGTTATATACACACATGGAAAACACTTTGTGTAGTCACAAATTAAACAGAGGGCTTTGGTTGGTTCTCAGTGATTGGAGCTTGCACCTCCCCCTCTATGAAACCACAACCATACTGATTACCATATGCATTGTCATAATTAATCTGCTTATAAATAGCTCTGTTCCCAGTTCACAGGACAGGCTCTCTGCCCTGCAGGTTGATACCTCACAGTTCTGATCGTGTATGTGTGTGCGTGCGTGCGTGCGTGCGTGCGTGTGTGTGTGTGCGTGTGTGTGTGTGTGTGTGAACAAACTGTACACGTGCATATGTGTCGGATGCATAAATTGCAAATGGTTTTCGCTTCATTATAACCCGCAGGCATCTCATCTTGTGTTTGCATTCACGGCGCAGTCCGAAAAGCTTAAAAAGAAAAAAGAGACTGTTATTGTTATTCCTCCGCTCGTAGCTCTTTTATGTGTCGCGCAGCAGAGCGCAGGGAACAAGTCGGAAGAAAACAGATTGAAGTTCATAAAAAGAGTCAGCAATGTTTTTTCAATGGCATCTCGCTCCTATACAGGGAGGTGATGAGCCTTGCTCTCTGTCAGTGTGTCAGTGCCAAGCTCGGAAACCAGCCAGCAGATGATTTGACACGGAGACTGTATCAGCCGGTCGCAGTGTCAGCCACACACACACACGCACACACACACACACACACACACACACACACACACACACAACACACATCGCACAGATGTGTGCATCTTAACACAAACACAATGCAAGAATTCTGTTTTTAATCTTGTTGTTTTTATAGATAGAACAACGTTCAAGTTCCCATTCCCATTTCCTGGAAAGCTTTGCTTGTGTGTGTATAAGGTATGAGTGTGTAGTGCAGTGTGTTGCCTCAGTATGTGTGTATGCCATGCTCTGCAGATACAATACGGGTCCCAGCACAGTGGAAAAAACGACAGTAAAACAGCGAGCGCAGGCCAGGACGAGATGTTTGTCCGACTCGTCGTAAGAGGCAGACTCTGAGCCACCAGCACTCGCTGGGAAATCCTGCAGCCATTTATATGCTGCAGGTTTTCCCAGCGAGTGCAAATCAGTGTGAAGTCTTAGGGGCTGCATCGACTTTTCTGAAACTGCTTGGACGTAGACTGCACATTCAGGCTACAAAGAGGACACACACATCACTATGTGTCGTCACTGTCTCCCCTCCTGTTTCACCCTCGCTCTGTTTCACACAGCCACAAATGCATACACACACTATCTAACCTGAAAAAATGTCTTGCGGCCTAGTTCCTGTGGCACTTGTCTCCATCTACAGAGTAATATTATGTGTTTTTGATTCCAAGTGGGATAAGTGCCAGTGCAAGTTAAAATAAGGAAGCTTGAGTTGGCCACTTCAGACACTCTTTAAAAAAAAAATGTTCATGATAGATTTTCATAATGACAAACTTTCAGATTAAATTGCTTTTTTAAATTAGTGCCCCATGAGCAGCTGCACGCACGCACGCACACTCACACATGCACACACACACACACACACACACACACACACACACAAAAATACACAGTCGTGACTGGACTTGATAAAAACAGGAACACCAGTACCTTTAATTTAGATGGGGTGATTAACTGCAGGAAATTAGAGTCCCCCTAAATATTGCACCTTGAATATTGACATAAGGGTATCATCATGTAATCTGCCCTCATTAAAAGTGCCAAGGAGCACATCATTGAAGAAGAGATTCTGTGAAAGAAACGGGGAAAAAACACCGAAAAAAGTCAAGGGCGTTCTGCCAGAATGAAGTGTGAGTGGTTTTTCCAGCCCGAGCAACGGGATGTGACAAAGAAACCGATGCTGAAGAGAGACTGAGCAGACAGTGAATCATCTCAGCTGCTGTCTTTTCCTGTGTTCTCCCGTGAAGCTCAAAATATTTTTCTCTTATCTCTGATTGGATGAGTCAGTTATGAATTCTGAAAACTTCGGAAGGCTTTTCTCTTTCTGTATGGTAGACGACGGATCCTATAACTTATATGTAGTCCATATATAGTATCTGTAAATATTTAGCTCTGACACACATAATGCAGCTACACACACACGTATGAGCCTGGATCAGGCCAATTTCAACACAGTGTGTTTGACAGCTGAATAGCTCTGCATTAAAGCAACACTTTGTAACTTTTTAAAAGAAGAGATTACACTGTATGGACCGTATATAACAATGGACGTAGACTCTGGGTCCGGGGAGTGAAGCAAATGCGGAAGTGCCTGAAACCTGTTTTCTCTCGAATGAGCAGCAGGGGGCGACTCCACTGATTCCAAAGCTAAGTCAGTTTCCATCTGGTCTAAGAGAAAACGATTCACTTGATTTATATCGTCAGTAAACATTTTCCTGAAGAGTTTATGGTCTCAATCTCCAGTTTCAAGTCTTCCCCAATGCAGTATGATATTCTTTTAGTAAATGATGTTCCATTTCGGGTCAAAAATGATACAGCACCGACAAAATGCTAAACAGCTTTCGGCGGCTAATGTAGAAGCTAATATGGAGAAATGGATTTCATCATGGTTTCCTTTGACTGGACACCTAGCAGCATATATCATGCATATCGAAGAACTGTGCACAAAGTCTGAACGGTGACGGGGGAACGACGTATGAGGCCAAAAAATACCCTCAGGGAATGTGTTTGTACAGTCACCGATTGAACGTCACCTTTCCAGCATCCGGCGGTGGTTTAGTACTAAAGGAACAGAACAGAAGACATAATGCTCACACCTGGCTGGACACAAGCGTGGCAGGGTAATGAGACGGAGCAGGTCAGCTCGCCGGCCCAGACAGTCACAGACGTTGACGGACGGTGACGGACGAGGGAGGGGACATGTGAACTGATGGGCCTCACCACGAGGGAAAGAAACTGCAAAGAATTAATGAGGGAGACAGATAGTTCATACTTTTTTTTTTTAGATTTCAACATTGACGTTTTGATAATAAATCGTAACACCTGTATATTGATACTTGTGAATTTGCTGTAGATTTGCCCTCTGCATCCCTCGCTGCCATGTTCTTCCACACTGCATATCCTCTGTATCCTCTCCTACGTTTGAATGGAGACATACTGGTATTAAGGCATTGGGTTATGTCAAAGACAGAGAGAGACTAAGATAGAATAATTATGCTCTCTTTTTTTGGAAACCTTGCAGGAAGAGAGGCAGCGAGTGGAGACGAGGAGAGAGGGGAAATAAAATGACAGTGTTGAGAGGCTTCTGCATGTTCTTATAGAGGGTCGGTTAATACTGGGCGGGGACAAAGTGTCTGTTTGAATGGTAAATGGAGTGTGTTTATATATCACGTTTCTAGTCTTATGGCCGACTCAAAGTGCTTTACAGCACAGGTCACACTCACCCATTCACAGCCATTCACACAGCGCTGCTGTTTACCACGCTTTATCTGTCACATTCATACACTGGCGGAAGAGGCAATTGAGGGGTTAAGCGTCTTGCCCAAGGACACATCGGCATGCGGACTGAGGGGAAAGTGGGGATCGAACCGCCGACCTTCGGGGCTCTTCCTCCCGGGCTCATCTGTTGCTCCTGAATTACCGAATAATAACTCGAGCACATCATTAATCACCATAATGACGTACATAACTTAATATCCCTGGGTCTCCCGCCAGCCTTCTACCTGGACAGGGAAAGATGTCAGATAAAAACAGACAAACAGATGGAAATAGCCATCTGTCCCACTCCGCTGTAATTCTGTAGTGGGTGTAGTCGTGACCTGTTAGAATTTTGCTGGACAACTGCACACACACACACACACACACACACACACACACACACACACCACCGTGTCACCACACGGTCTCAATCCGTTGCTTCAACAGGCCCCAACATGACGACAGCATTTAACTCAAATGATCCCCTTAAGTCTAGGGGGGAAAATAACCTTTGTTGAGGTGATAGATTAGTTTGTATTGATTGTGAACTTTATCAGACCCTTGCAGATACAGTATGTTGTGAAAGTTTTCATCTGCAACCTTGTAAAAAACTTTTTTTCCTGACACCAAGCAGGCCAAGCGAGTATTTTTAACCCTTTAAGAGCCACGAGTCTTTAGTAAACTGTTCATCAGACTAATCTGTCTTGCTACAAATGTTAGTAGAAGTGTTCTGTAGGCACAGATACCAAACTGAACTATTTTCTTCTATCTGTGCACTTCAACTGATGCTGTTGATCCTGTGAAGCCCTGGCAAGTCGTCCGAAAAGTATAGATCATATCCGACTGTTCTCATCATCCTTCCCCCATCGCTCATTTCCATGTTCAGACCTTTGGCTTTACCGGTAGCTGAGTGCGGTTTAATTAACATTGTTAAAGGCAATAACCCATCAGTGGGCAGGACCGCAGCCAGATGCACTTCTCTCCTTTGCCTCATCTCTCTTCTCCCGAGGTCAGACTCACTGCATCTGTGCGCATGCAAACATTTCCCAAGCGTTTCTCCCTCCCTGTGTGTGCAGTCATTTGCAGAGTTTGTCTGCCTCTCTGGCTCCTCTCTGACTTCCATCTTGAAGCGGGCCATCTCTCAGTCCGCCTGTCTTTCAGCCCTCACGTCTCTCCCATTGTTCCCGTCTTCAAGAAAAATGATAATCTTTTTTGGAGAACGCAATTAAGCATGCAGGGAGAGAAGTGAGAGAAGAGGAGCATGGGAATTAGCGGTGCTGGTAACGAGAGATGAAGTCAGATGAACCGATAGAAAACAGCACATACTTCCTTCCTCCGTTGGATACATTCGAAGCAAGCCTCAACTCCCTTTCTCTTTTTTAAAAAAAAACCCTCTGCAGTCTCACTAATTAATGTACGTGAGGGTACTGTATATGCTAATGCCGCAAAGTCACCGTAGCAGAACCAAAACATGCAGCAGGGCATGTCGAGCACTGCTGAATTGCTTCTACTACAACTCTGACATTTGACCTCTCTGTTGCAAAGGATCCAATCGCATAAATGAGCTTTTCCTTCATTCAAAATGCTTGTTTTGCTTGTATTTCCGCCTGCAGGTGATAATCATATCCCTCATTATGAACTGCCGATGTTTTGTCAGGGAAAACACTCATCTCCTCATTACTGAGCTGCTGCAGAGAGATTTGTGAGTGTAAAATGGTGCGCATGACGGAGTGGGAGGGTTGATGTGTCAGAGGCTTGCTTATTTAGTCACCTTTCAGTGCGTGTGTGTGTGTGTGCATGAGTGTGTGTGTGTGTGTGTGTGTGTGTGTGTGAGAGAGAGAGCGTGTGTACAGCATAATGATGTTGCCATGTCCTAGACACCAAAGACCTATATTACTCAGTGGAAATCTATAATGTCTCTCGGGATCTTTTATCACAAAGGTTATCACTGCATTGCTAACAACATGTGTGTGTGTGTGTGTGTGTTGGGGGGGGGGGGGGGTTGTACCTCGAGAGTAATTACTTTTCTTCCCCCAGCTCTCCCCCCTGATTCTCTGCCCTTCATCTTCAACCATACTGTATACACTGATTATTCTCTGTCACTACGCTGTTTTATGACGACATCTTTCCTCATTAATTCCGTACTTAACCACCCACTCTTTTCTCCTTCACCTCCAGACGAAGGCCAGACAGTTTGCCACAGTCCCCCAGAGCTGGCAGGCCAGCGGATGGCGGAGGTCGGTATGCAGCTGCGGGCAGACTGCCACCAAGGCCTGGGCTACTGGGACTACCTCTTCTTCATCGCCATCGGCTTCGTCATCTTCTCGGCTGGCACGGTGTCAGCATGGGTGATGGGAGTGCTCATGGTGCTCTACGAGCGTTACAGCAAGCGGAAGAGCGAGGAGCTGGACAGCGATGACGAGGACGAGAGGGGAGGGATGAGTGGAGGAGGAGGAGGAGGAGGAGGGGGGAACCAGGGCAATGGGGATCTGAGCAAGCCTGGCATGCAGGTGTGACACACTGATGTGAGACATCATGACAACAGGAGGAGGGAAAACGACGAAGAGGAGGAGGCAGAAGTGACGAGAGGACTCTGAGACCAAAGGCTCTACAATGAACCAAGATCTGACTGTCTCTCTTTGTAACTGATTTGAATATGGCGATATGCTCCCGGACATATTGGACAGAGAGAGAGTGTGTGTGTGTGTGTGTGTGTGTGTGTGTGTGTGTGTGTGTGTGTGTGTGTGTGTGTGTGTGTGTGTGTGTGTGTGTGTGTGTGTGTGTGTGTGTGTGTGTGAGCGAGAGAGAGAGAGAAAGACAGACAGAAAGACAGAGAAAAAGAGACAGACAGAGACAGCAATAAGGATGACTATGCCTTCACTTCAGGAGTACAGAGTGACCTCTGAGATTATTGAGAGCAATAACCCCAACACAGCACCACACACTCACACACACACACACACACACACACACACACACACACACACACACACACACACACACACCGCCCGTCTCAGCACAGATACTCTACGGAGCTGGATTCCCTGAGTAGGCGGATGTACCTGCATACTATGTGAAGTGCTCTTGAGTTACACTGTAAATGATGATTATACCTAGATACATTGTGTGAGAAACACACACACACACACGCAGAAACATCCACGCAAAAGACAATACTGGGGGTAACACAGAGAGTGATGCCTTAGTTCTACTACAATAAAAAGGAAAACCTAGTGAATACCAGTATTAATATGTTTTTTTTCCTTCTGAGTTCTCAAGTCACTTGAAATAGCGAACAGTCAATGGTGTCTCTTATCGACAGGATCTGTCCAAAACATACTTTTTTGTGTCATCAGATAGAACAGTGACAAAATATTGTGACTGTAAGAAATATACAGTAAGTTTGGAGACTTGGTGGTATTAGTGGGCTGCTCAAGGGATTGACGCCCTGCGGAGCTTTTGAACACCACTGGTGCTGTGGAGCAGCGGTTTGGTGAGTAGGTATTGTACTGTGCCCTTCTGGTGCACATAAGTATGAGACTGAGAAGGCTTTATGCTTTGACATTGATTGACAGTCAGTGGACGTAATTCATTAAGGAAACAGCGCAGCATAGCAACCATGATTATTAGTTTCAAAATATTTTTGTTTTAATTCAGCTCTAATAGCGTTGGTAAGGCCTCAAGGAAACAAACAAATTCATTTATGTGATCAATTCTGATCCTGCACAGGGCACAACTTCACAACCCGCCTGAAATTCTACCTTATGCTCTGCTAGTGTTTTTTTTCTTCATCTGAAAATGATGTAGAGGTGTGCTCAGTAGACCGTGACATGACTGTTGGGTGTGGTTACAGGCGCAGCAGACCCCCGACCACACCCAGATACCCCCACATCAGTGTTTCCATCCAAACGTAGCACAAATTGTGACCTAGAAGAACGTCAGCAAAAAAATCTCCATTCACTACCGTTATGCAAATATTAGGAGGCGAGGTCACATGGTTCACGCACATCATGAATTTTTCACATTTAGCCAAGCATGAAGACTTTTTTTTTTGTAAAAAAGGGGTGGATGAAAACACATTTATTGATGTTTGGTGTGTTCAAAGGAGAAACCGAGTGGAAACCTTCAACCAGAGGGTGAGGGGACTCACTTCAGGCCCCTTCTGGTGTTAGGTTATTTTTAGAGGTGTTCCCCTGTGAAAGATGGGCAGATGACGTCGACCAAAGTGGCCCAATGTGACTGTGTCATATTGTCTCTGTGTGTGTGTGTGTTTTGCCAGTCGTTCCTCACTCCATTCTACGTGGTCTCCACCCTGCCGCGGAAGTGGGGCAGGTTCATGGCGGCTGCACATGAAGGCAGCGTCGGGGGCGATTGAGTCAGTCGTATGGCTGACGATGACCCCACACTATGTGACTGGGAGCCTCGCCTGCTTGACCTCACGATAAAGTTGTGCACAAGCAGGCCGCGGCCTGTAGCCCAGCTGTCAGAGTGGAAGAAAGCCTCTGGAGCGGTAGTGGTGTGCGTGTTCACGTCTGCGTGACTGTGTGTGTGTGTGTGTGTGTGTGTGTTTTTAATTGGGGCAGAGCGATCGCAGGGCATCTCTGAGAGCAGCGCGGACGAGTGATTCATGGGCTCAGACTGATCCAAACCCTTCCTCCTCCATCCCGATCCGATTCCTTCCCTGTCCGCCACGGGCCGAGTGGGAGGTCAGAGATGAGAGACTAACAAACTCTGGATAGTGGTGGGGTGGAGAAGGAGTTGGGTCCCCACCAGGAGCGGGAATTCATCCTGATTGATGCACGTAGCAGCTTCATTGAAAGACTGTGAGTGATAGATGGGCTTCTGCTCAGTTGACCCGAATGAACGTGCATGGCTAAATGCATTGTCTCCAGAGGGTTTGGCAGAATGTCTGTTTGCGCGCGCGCGTGTACGTGTCAGTGTGTGTGATTATGCATACATGTGTGCACATACATGGTTGTTTCCACTTTGGTCTGTGCCCCGTGGTACGACAGTCCATCTTTACGTAGATGCAGAAGAGTGAGTGACAACTGTTTTTGGTCTATAGGAGGCTGATTTGTATTGAAAAGACAGACACTCTTCTTCCCTCAATCACACACGAGAGTTTGCGCACACTTTCTGCCACACGCCCTCGTGCACACTCTCACTTAGACTCACACACATGCACAGCAAAACTCAAGGGCACAGCTTAAGTCCTAAAGTCAGAGCCGCGGGCCCCGAGAACATTAACACTCCTGTTTTGGTCTCTTACCATGCATCACTACACCCTCTTATCCTCCCCTCCAACCTCACTGTCATCAGCTTTCACACAATGCTGACCCACTCTCGAACACACACACACACACACACACACACACACACACACCTGGACCTATAAATTATCTGTGAAATCTTTAGGCTGTCATTATGAGATAATTTGTTCAAAGCGAAGCTTAGAGGCATACGGGCTCTAAAGGACCTGCAGATTGCTGTGTCAATCCTTCTTATGTTACTTCACATTCACAAAAAGACATTTGACCTACAAGCGAGTGACCTCACGCGTGATCGAACCCATAAACACAAAGCTTCCTGTTTGGAGCGGGCGGCAACTGTGCTCAGATCAATGTTATCCTGGTGTTAACTTGTCACAGGACAGAACCCAGGACGGAGTAAAAATACCAAGGGTCTAATACGTGGAGCTGTCTTGTCTTTAGCGCAGGAAGGGTCAAAGGGTTTGATCATTGTTGGATAGAAGTTCCATAGAGATTTTTTTACATTATCATTTACATTAGTAAAATGACGTTAAAAAAAACGTTGCTGCTACGGAATCATCGTCAAGGGCGATGGTTGGCATGAGCATGAATATTAGGGAGGGGCTGCTTTGTGACTTACCCCCACTTGCAATGTCTTGGTGTTGGTGTGTGTGCTTGTGCGTGTGTGTGTGTGTGTGTGTGTGTGTGTGTGTGGTCGATCCATACATTATTACGCACATCATTAGCCCGCTGATCAGATATCAGAGGTGTTGTGTTGGCTTGCGGTCAGAGCTGCAGATTGCAGATGTCCTGAACAATCCTCACTTTATGTCTTTGTGTTAGTGTGTGTGTGTGTGTGTGTGTGTGTGTGTGTGAGTCTTTTCTTTGTTGTATCTGTCAGAGTTGTCTTGAGCTAAAGTTTTGCCCATCATGAATCATCAGATATAAATAACTTAAGATGACGAATGGATGAAAATGTGTTTCTTCTTAGCGTTCACTGGGTAACACCGGAAAATATTACTTGAATTCTTACGCTGAATGATGAAAATTAAATATTGTAAGAATTGTCATACCACAAACAATGGAAATATTTCGAGCATTTAAAAAAAATCATACATAGGTGGTAAAAGTTAGTCGTAGTCCTATTACGCGGGTGTGTGTGTGTGTGTGTGTGTGTGTGTATGAGTAAATTTTGCTGCATTAAATGAGCTCAGTTTCAAAGATAATCCCCACTGTGAGCATGGTGTAAGCAAACTCAGAGATCTTCAGGTTCACAAAGTGCAAAGAGTAAACACGCTCATGAACCCTCAGTAATCCTTGACTCTGGCTACTTCTATGGATCGATTTCCTATGTATTGGACGCGGCCGGTGGGTCATGTGTGGCTCCGTATCAATCAAAGATTTGACCCTGCACGTGCACAAGCACCACAAAAACACACACATGCACAAACCGTGGGCACTGGGTCGGGGGCTTAGAGCAGGAAGGGGAGGCTCACAGATGTCTTCAACGAATGCGTCAACTTTTCTCCCCCCTCTCTATCTGTCCTCGCGCCCGGCTCCCACCTGCTTGACTCTTTCTTTCCATTCGCTCCTCCTTTCATTTCAGTTGTGCTGCCAGCGGCTCACTCGCTCCACTCACACCACTGGCAAAGAGCAGGCTCTAATCCCCCACACAGCCCTCACAACTCCTGCCTGCTGGATCTGAAAGCTTTGGTCCTTCAGAAAGCCTCCGACAGAAAAAGGGACTGACTCGACTTGTGGACCGACGGACAGAAATGTCATATCCCGTACAGTATATGCAGTACTAAGAACACAAAACCCCAGGAGCACAACAGCAGTACAAGCGTGCGTGCGTGTGTGTGTGTACTTGGTTTGATCGAGTTATTTCTCTGAGGGCGATGTTAGAGCATGAGCACAGAGACCATCTAATGCATTAAGTCAATAATACATCCCATCCTTGCACACACACACACACACACACACACACACACACACACACACACACAGAGAGCACAAAACAGCCTTGAGGGGTAAAGATGAGCATTTCCTTTTTTGTAGAAACTTCCTTTTGAAGCAGTGTTGGTGTCTATAGATTCTACTTTATACGCCCTCATTCACAAGCAAGGCTGCGGTTGACAAAGTGGTCATAGCGAGTGGTCATAGCGAGTGGTCACCACGCGCTTGTCTCATTTGTCCTGTGAAGTGAAGTCACATGTGTGGGAGAGTCAAACAGAGGCAGGAGAGGTGACGAGTCAAAACTCGGTGTTTATGCATCACTTTCAGTGTGACCCCACTTTACACACACACACACACGCACGCGCACGCACACACGCACACAAACACACACACACACACACACACACACACACACTCTTTTTAGCTTAAGATCATGTGTGTAGATGACATTGTGTGGGAGCAGAGGAGAGTGTGCTTGTCAGCAGGATTCCCTCTGCTTGCTTGCCCTTGAATGGCGCCTGAGAGGAGAGGAGATGGTTGCACCACAGAGGACAATACCGTCGTTAGGAGGGCCACGCGACAGGGCAAAAGGAAAGAACTAGCGGGGGAATCTTGTGTTTTTCAACCCGTTCTTATTACTGGCTATTCTCACTCTTAGTGTGTGGCAGTAGCCACCTGCGTTTTAGAGATTCAGAAAGGCCGGCAGCTTTCAGACATGCACCAAAGTCTGCACATTTTCCTGAAAATGTCCAAAGGGGCTGTACGTGAGGATGCAAATGTCCGCAAATGTTACTCTGGACATTTTCTGGAACTTTTCATGCCCACCCCTCAGTAGAATTTGCGTAAAAAGTCAGAGTGAGCCCGTGTGAGAATACAGCAGGAAAATCTCTGGAAGGTTCACGGCGAGCAACTTTTGGCGAGTTGATGACTGTAAACTGTACAGTACTTTCTGCAACGGAATTATCATCATGTCCTGCCTCCTGCGTGCTCTACCCAGACACCCGAGATCTCATGCTGCATTCATCATATGTGAAAGGCAAACTCCGGAAAATGTTCAGACCCAATTTTGTTCCGGACATTTTCCCGAAGTTCATGTCTGAAAAGAGCCATTGACTCCAGCCAGAAAGACAATCATGGCAAGCAACACACAACCCCCAACGCTTTTACAAATAAAGTTACTGTAATCTGTTCTCTGAAGCCACAGAGGAAAAAATGCTCAGCATTAACAAGGAGCTTTGGAAACGTGAAAAACAGAAACAGAAAAAGAAGTCTGTGAGTGGACTGTGAAATGTGAAACAGGCCGGTCAGTAGCTGTAATAAGGAGAAAACACTCATTGTCAGTCTAGATGTCCATCCTAGAAACATTGGACGTAGTATGATTAAAACTTGAAGTGAAGACAGTATTTATATAATTCTATATTTATTAGCTAAATAATTCTGCTAATGAGACAGAACTAGTTGTAGTTCTTGTTCATGCTTTACGCCATGGTAAAAAATGTTTGTGGACTGACACTTTTAATGGAAAACAATGTCAGGTATGAAGAGTGACGAACAAGCGCCTTTTTCGAACATGCCCAGATTATGGATGGAACATGTCCGACTTTCTATACATATGAAACACACCATTTGCACTCACACGGACAAACGAAACAAACTCTACAATAAGCAACAACACACATAAGGGTCTCTCTGACACACACACACACACACACACAAACACACACACACACACACACAGAATATTATTGTATGAATCTACACAGAACTTGCTTCTGTATGACTGGAGGTTCTGGCTATATAAAAACTGCAGTAACTTATATTAAGTACCATTTTATCTTTTACTATTATTAAAATGATAGACTGATGTTTAACCAGCGACTGTGGTTTCATTCTTTTTTTTTAAATGTGTGTTTTCTTCAGGGCTTTTTCTCTGTCCCATGTGGGATGTGGAAACATTTTTTCCTGCAGACCATTGTTTGCCACATTTCCACCACAGTCTGAAGACCAAGGGAGATTTTGCACATTAGGCTGCTGATGTATGAACAACCGACGGTTACAACAAGCCACTCCAGTCCACCGGGTGGTGGTAATGCAGAAGCAACATTACAACAACAGAAGGAGGAGATTGGTTAACGATAGTGGATCATTTAATTTAGCTATATTACATCTCCCTCTGAGCACTACTAAGTAGTAAGCTGATAGTCGATATAGACCATTGTTGCCTGGCTTGATAATAGCGGTATTTGCTCACAGAATTTTTCAAGAAAAACATCTAATGAGATCGACATTGTTCAACCTTCTCATTGTTTTGTTTGTGATGCGAGATACGAGGACATGTACAAGGGGAAAAGGCCGAAGAAGACTCCTTTTCCGTCACCCTGTCCTCCAACTCATACAACGAACTATGTCGTTTTTTAAAAAAAGCGTAAGTGACCTCTGGCGGTAGTTGTGTACACGACCACTAGAGGTCAGCGGTGGACCTGGTAAGTCCGTCAGGTTTGTGTATTTAATTGGATTTCCTTATATTATATATATATAAGTAATGGTGCTGATTCCTGCCATGTCACTCTGACCCTAACTATGTCCCTTACCTTGACACGATCAGTAACCATGCATTGGTGTAGCCCACGATGCTGTGAGGCGAAAAAAGTATTTGTGGTGTACCACCCGTCACCAGCAGAGGCGCTACTTCAGAAAATGGTCGGTGTGGTCGGTTTTGCCACATACAACATAGTTCTTCGAATGCGTCTGATGACTTGTTGTAAATCGTAGACATAAAGCAGAAACAGGCTTGTCATTATGATGTTAAAACTGATTGCTCAGTGTAATAATGGTCATAGAAAAATGACACCGTCGGTGCTCATGTTGGTCCACTATAAGTCTTGCTTTTGCCAAGTTATTCTCTTGGCCAGCGGGACGGGCTTCTTGTAGATAAATGGCGACTCGATTTACGGCACAAAGGAACTGGGTCACCCATTGCGTAAACAAAGCAAAGAAGAGTACAGCGTTCTCCCTCTATCTCTACCCAGTGATGGAGATGGCAGACGGTTGAGCAGCTGAATTGACAAAAACATCTCAGCCTCACAAAAGCAGTTGAAGACGGAGAGTGACTGAAGAAGAGATAAAACGAGATTGAACCTGAGACGGGCGACTCTGTGGAGAGAGCTCCGGGACTTGAGAGGCTTCGAAAACAACTTGCAGTTTGTCTTCTTTCTACTGGATCAGTAAGTTACACAACCTACCGTACTTATTAACACTACCAGACTTTTAACTCTTTTAACTACCTCATGACCTGCTCTGAGGAAAAGTACCTGCCTCCTTACCGGCGTCTTGCAACTGCAGCATCTTTAGGACGAGTGACCGAACAACAACACCACTTGGAACCACTACAGGCAGGCACATGGTCTGTTGCCCAGTTAAAGTGAGGAGACAGATTCTACAAGCTATTGTGGAGATTGGCTAAAACAAAACACTAGTACTCAACCAACCATCTTCAGCGCTGCAAGAGCCCCCCAAAAAGTTCCTAAACTTTTGTAAAGTATCACTCTCCGAGAAGGGACTTTTTTGGGAGATACAAAGATTTCCCTGCAACTTTATTTAGAGCCTGGTCCCTGCAGCTGAAATGAATGGAGTTCCTGCAAAGGTGCCTAGTTTCTAGGGAAAGTTCCTGTGGTGTAAACGCAGCTGATGTCAGCACAATGTGCGGATGGAGGGAAAGAAGGCACAGAGGTGATTGATTCAGCCTCTGCGCCAACACCCTGGCACTGGAGAGGGGAGGGACGGAGGGGTATGAGAGAGAAAGAGAGAAGAGATGCATAATGCTGCACCTGCCTTAACCAAACCTTGTCAACCCTGAAATGCACCTCTTCCCTTTTTCCTGTGTCTTTCTTATCTTTCACTGTTTCTAATTTCCTTTATCAATCAACTTTTCTGTATCCTCTGTGGCCCAGTGTTTATTCTGTCTCCTGCTTGATGCTGCTCTAATTTTTAATTTGAATTATTTAAATGTTTGCCTCACTCTCTCTCTCCTTACTCGTCTGGTCTATTGCTCTCCTTTGCTTTACCTGCCTCCCTTATCTCCTCTCGTCTTTTTTTGTTGTTGGCAGGAGCAACGTTTTTCTTATCCAACTTCATCTCGGCCAGGATGGGTCAGATACTGCAGTCGAGCTGTCTCCTCTCGGCACTTAATGTAGAGAGAGAATGAAACACTGCTGAGGGAGGTGGAGACAGTGACATGCAGCAGGAGAGCGTATCCATGTACTGAACATTCTGCAGATGAGAAGCCCAGCCAGTGGCCTACGATTTGTGAGGTGCCGTGTGTGCTGCAGCTCCGCTTGGTTAGCGGTGCGTCGCTGCGGCTGCAGGTTTCCCGAGGAGGGATGGTAGACCAGACATGGCTCTCCGATGCCAGAGTGCCAGGCTTGACCTCTGCTGCCAGGTTCGAGGAGCCTCGATCGATCCTGACAGCTCAGTGTGCCACCAGGCCACAGTCGCACACACAATGACAAGGGACCATTTCGGCTGGCCACTACTTTCCACTCTCCTTCTACCGTTTGCAACAACAATTAGAAGAAGTAGGAATGCGAACTGATATCTGAAGTGTGGCCTGTTGGGCAAATCCTGAGTTCACTCTTACGGCAGTTTCTTTTCATGACTCTCTTTTGTATTTTCTGCTGTAGCGACCAAACTCAGTCCTTCCTATTCAGGCAGGAAATATTGTGAGAGAGTGTGATGGTCGATCTCAGTTGTGTGGAAATCCCTTTGATCGCAGTTCATCCATCACTTTCAGGCAGCGGAAGCAGCATTCGACGGCATTACGCCACAATTCCACCGGCTACACGAATGATGACGAGCCTCAAATCTATTTTTCAGATTCTCTAACTCATACCCAAAGACATTGAAGTTCACCCCTCTCCACATGCAGCAGGTTGTCAAAGGGAGAGGAGCGTGTATCTGTGCGGAGCAGCGTTAGAACCAGCCTCTGCTCCTCAGATTAGGAGCCTCAGAATAGCAGCTCACTGTTCCTATAATAGAGCTTGTCTTCCGCTGAGACTAACAGCTCATTACCACAGGACTCCCCTCTGAGGACCCCCCCCCATCACCAGCAAGTCACCCCTCTCAACACGACCTCGTCCCTGAGATATGGAGCCCCGACATGGTGACGCACATCTTCGTAAATACATCCCTCCTACACTGCTAATCTTAGTAATGTTACTCTAGAGTAACGTCCCATTATGTCCCATTACTCTAGTGTTTTACCTTCCTCTCCAGTATCATTGCTGCCACCCTTGTGTCAGACATATGACCCCACTTTCTTTCAACAGAGCCCCACACCACACACACACACACACACTCACTCCCTTCTGATGCCTCTGTTCCCCTCTGTCCCCTCGCAGGGTGGCTCTTGCTGACACCTTTCCCGATTTGGACACTTTTGATGAGAATTCCCCACCTCAATCTCTTCTGTTTCCCAACTTAACCCTCCCAGGGGCTTCCTAGACCTGCTCTGACTGACACACACTGACACACACTGACACACACACACACACACACACACTGGATACTGGATCATGATCCCTGTGTTGTGCACGTGGGCACATGAGCATGCACTCGCACGCGCTTGCTTCCATGTAGCCTTAATGAGGTCTCATCATGTCTTATTCTCTCTTGTGCTTAACCCTCCTCCTCCTCCTCCTCCTCCTCCCCTCATTGCTTTCTCTTTTTCTCTTAATCAAGTGTCTTCATTCTCATGCTGGTGCTCTACTGAGGTGTCAAATTAAAGCATTAGCGGAGACAAGTGATTGAACTCCTTTTGGGATTTAGATCAACACAACAAACTATTTTCCGGGCCCTCTTTTGACAGTCACAGAGGCTCTTGAAAGACATACACAAACACACTTTGTGAATTAATCACAAAATAGGTCTCTACATAAACACAAAGTGGATTATTCTGTCTGTCCTCCGCGCCAGCATGTGCGCACAATGCCGTGAGAAAATAAAGAGGAATCCATCGGACACATCCTTGTATCATCATTTCAGCAGCAGTGTCAGAATCCACTGAAAAGGTTTATCTTCCACATAGGCAAACTATTCCTCAACGAGATTGTTCTATACTGTATCTTTTTAATTGGAGTACCTGGTAGCTTTCTACAAGCATACACACAAATTAACACCACTAATGTCTATGGTAGGTCATACATTTTAACTTCTGATGTGACGTTAAATTAAAAGGAGAGGGTCAAGGAAAATCTGTCGCCATCTGCATTACCAAGTTTCACTGTCCCCAAAGTATTTGTATACATGGGTCACTCATGGGCTCGTTTCCCTGTCATGTTTAATAAACCTCAACTGGGCTTATGCTACTCTAAATTTCTGTTTCGTGCGTATGCCGCAGTTCAGACACGGAGCAGAATGTCTGAACACGGAGGACAGTAAAAACGTGAAGTGGAAGACCTGTGGGATGGAGAAGACTTTATTTTATGGCATGAAAAGTCAAATCCAGCAAGGGTCACCTGTTCAGACACGGGGAAAATGTAAAGCATTTACCCTTACCTGGCATTTTTTCACAAAACACAAATAGAGGACAGATTCCAACATTCCCTTTTCTTGTGAACTGCTGGCTCAGCAGTTTTGCGAGGCCGGTTATAGTAGCTGTGTTTGTGTGACGGATGGCCTCCTGGTCATATTCCAGGTAGAGGTGTAGTCTGACTCCTCTCGGGAGACACTGGATATGGAATAGGACCCACTCGGATGTCACGCACACAGCCAAAGAAGCTATGCACACAGTCAGGCAGGATGAGAGAATACAAGTCGCCGCACCTCTGTCAGCACTGTTGAATCCTCCGTGCAACACTTTTTATGTAAAGTATCCTCTTTCTGCAGCAGTTATGCAGTCCCTACAGTATACCTACAGTATACTGCACCTGCAGCCTGTTTTCCCCTGCCGTCCAAATCTGTGGCGGACTGATGACTTTGGTGATCTTCACGCTTCCCAAGTGATCACAAATTGCACATTTCTGCCGCCTCACTGCCATCTACCTTTTGCTTGCCGATCGTTAACAATCTCCCAGAGGAGATATGTACGCACAGTTTCCATCCCTGCAGGATTTCCCATGCCGCGAAAATGTTATGGGGCAAATTTGAGCAAAAGTAGCAACCACAGCATGACATACATCGGCAGCAGAAGCAGGTTTTGACGAACTTCCCCTCATGAGCCAATAAGCAGGTGAGGACAAGAGAGGAATCAAGAGAGGAATCAAGAGAGGAATCAAGAAAGATCTTGTCAAAAGCAGCAGGGTCAGATATCATCCTGGAGGCTGCAGCTAAAAACAGCCACTTTTGGATCAATACACGAGAGAGCAGGATAAAAGATGACAGGAGAGGGAGAGTAGAAGAGGAGATACAATTCTGTGTCCTCTCCTCCACATGGGCCTCCCTCTTTTCACCCCTTGGCTATCGATCTGATCTGTGTGTGTGTGTGTGTGTGTGTGTGTGTGTGTGTGTGTGTGTGTGTCTGTGTGTGTGTGTGTGAACATGTGGGTTATTGAAAACCCCGCCCCCAGCCCAAACTTTTTGGACTCTCCACAACAGCAAGTGTCCACGTTTCAATCTCAGAAGTCATTTGTACTGTACACTGTGATTATGCTGACACTTTTCAGTAAACAGAACAACTACGTATGCTTTTCTTTAAAAAAACGTTAACAAGCAGTAGCACTTGCTCTTCAGCTGGAGCATTTACAGTAAATAGAGCACTCTGAGGTCCCTTAGCAAGTGGGCTCTTAGGCTATCGAGGGAGAAAAAACCTCAGTCATTTAATAAATACACTCTCTGTGCGGGGCTCGATGGCATTTTAGAAAAACGAGATGAGTTCTTTTCTTTCACACCAAATGCTAAGAGAGCGATAATTGATGACTGCAGGCAAAAGTGATAATGGCTTTAGCGCTTGCCATCACAGGGGAGTGTGTGTGTGTGTGTGTGTGTGTGTGTGTGTGTGTGTGTGTGTGTGCTCATTATCTGCTGATTAAAAGCTGAGGCTTGTCGCCGGGTTGTTCCGCCAGATCGCTGGTATTACACTAGGCCAATCCAAGCCTCTATTATATTTTTGCCATTTTATCATTTTGCTGGTCATTGACTCAGGAGTCTCTTTGTGCTCGTAGGTGTGACCTGGAACCCAGCCTCAGCCTGTCGCAGTAACCACGCCGGCTCAGGAACCCGCCTCGTCCCTGCTGATTGGACACCAGCTCACGTTGACTTTTTGTGAAATGTTTTTTGTTAAAACCTTAAAGCACTTTCATCATATTGAAAGAAAAAGGTCAAAGGAAAAGTATTGTAGACAATCGAGCCTCTAATGCCAACCTTGTGGTGGTGCTAGAGGAAAGGTCAGGGGTCATCAAAGTCATAAGGATTGATGCTCTGGGCACCATGAATATTGAACAAAATTCCATGGCAACTCATGTGATGGGTTTTAAAATATTAGGGTCTGGACCAAAGTGAAGGACAGACTAATGAGCGATCAGTTAAACCACTCCTGTACATACTCTTTTATAGGCTCTGATTCCAAACTGACTTCACGAGCACAGGCCTCTGTCTCTTTAAAAAGGTTTTTTTTTCGCTGCAACTATCATATCAAATCCCTCTGTACTTTAAACGCTCACACTGTTAACTCTTTTGTGATGCCTGCCAGCTAAATGTAGGAGTGGGGCAGAGTGGTTTCTTTGTGTTGTTTCGATTCAAGTGCTCTCAGAAGTGCTCTCCAGCTGTGTTCAGCACCGGCGCTCTATTTATAAAAAAGTGCGTTGAGGCGTGGGAGGACAGCATTATATCGTGTCAATATTTCGGATGGCATGAACCACGGCGAGGTAAGTGAGTCGAAGGGAGGTGTCTGTGAGGAGACACACACACATACACGCACACACACACACACACACACACACACACACACACACACACACACACACACACACTGGCCTGGCCTATAATTGTCACTATTTAAAATGCTAATTTCCTCCCTCCCGCAGGTGCCCGACTGTGTTTGAAACAAAATTGCTCGTCATAGCAGGTCAGCCTGAGCCTAATGAATTAAGCTGTTCTCCCATTACACTTATCGATGTTGAGTGGCGGACGACAGGTGTGCTGAGTGCTGAGGGTTTGAAAGTAAAGCCTGCAGCCCCTTCTTGCTTTCTAAGATGAAATTCCACAGCCTGTGAATATTTTAGTGAATATTTAAGCGCTTGGCTCGGATGAGTCTTTGACCTTTGACCGTCTCATTACAAGGGATATTTTACTTAGTGCTGCTCACTTGCACACTAACGCTGAACAAGCAGTCACATTAAATCGCCTGCCCCGTGTCACCACACCCCAGCCCCTTTCTGACTTTAAGGTCAAACACTAATGAGGAGCAGAATTTACTTTAAGGGGATTTATTAGATATTACATTTGTTATTCAACATAAAAAAAAAATTCGTGGACCAACTTCATTCCACATTTTTCAACCTAGAAACGTCATTCAAACATCACAACGGTCAGCTCAATTAGGACACTCCAGCTTTTTCATAACTTTCAGACTTTCCGAAATATTCAATGTTTTTTTGGTGACCATTCTAGTAATTACACATTAACTACCCGTTTCTGACTTTTCCAATGTTCCATACTCCTTCAGCTTCTTCATCCAAATTCAAGCCAGCAATCCAGTTTAGCGTCGACCTTTCAGCAGCCAGCATTCACACTGCAATTTCTCCAGAAATTGCCTTTTCTACTACTTACCTTTTACTGGGCATTTGCATGAAATTTTGACTTAATATAACTGGATTACAGCCATATAGATGTAAAGGTAGTGTAGCTCTCAGGTTTGAGATCATTTACATAAAAATGCATCAACATGCGCAGAAACACATATAACAAAGGACCTATAGAGTGTATTTAGCATTTTTTAAGCCTGCAGCCCACTGCTGTAATGTTACGGTCAGGATGCAAAACACAGGTTGCATGATAATAATGATGTGAGTGGGTGGTAGACACACACGCACGGACACACACACACACACACACACACACACACACAAAATACTACATAATACTTACAGTGTGCATGTAATTCTCAAATCTGATTCCGAAGATCTTCTATGGTTTACAGTATGCTCAGCTATGGAGACTGTTCTGGTCCCTGTTGGCTTAGGCCATCAGGTAATGATCGGGGTGAACAAAACACACACACACACACACACACACACACACACACACACACACGGCTGTTTCCCTGTAAGAACTACCCATGTGTTGAGGAATGTCAGTCCTCTCCTGAGAAACTGCAATGATGAGCGATCTCATGCACTATGCAAGGACATTACTAGGGTAAGCCAAGGCAGTTGGTGGGTAACTGAAGGGGGGTCTCGGGGGCGTGTCATAGTCACGGAATTTGTGCAAGACGCATGTTAATACAGTGTGAGCTATTCTGTTAGATGACGACATTACTCTGACAAAGCTAAATACACTACAGAGACCAGGAACAGGCAGATTGTCTTGGGGCGCCATACACTGACCACCTTGTTGATCTGTGTACAGACCAGAAATATCCTTGATATATATTGAGCTCTCATAATGAATACTTCTGCTTAAGACATCCACGGTTTCCGTCTTCCTGATTCAACTGCATCAATTTTTTCCCTCATACCATGGAAGTACAGAAGAAGAAAAGAGGAAATACAGGAGCAAATCAGAGATGGGTGTTGAGGGATTTTCCTCTCATTTTCTTGCAGTCAGAGCCCCAGTAAGGGCCTAATCTCATATAAAAGGCAGATTTAGAGTTCATTGACAGCTGTGATGTAATACTTAATGCATGGCCATAAATTAGCCCATGTGAGCCTGATCCGCAGCAGCACGCCAGAGCATTCAAATGGTGCTCGGTTGGAGCTAATTGCAATCGCTCCTCAAGGAGCAGAGCAGAGCGAGGAAGTCCCTCTACAGTCACTGTGCTGTAAGTGCCCTGTAGTATTTCCCTGTTGTTATGAAACTGAGGGGACAAATTTCCAAAGAATGATTTACTGATGTGACCAAATTACTTTGCAAGTTGATAGTTGCAACAAATCATGACCAAATCCTGGCCGAGTGTAAGCACTCAGAGGAAGTGAATGGAAGGACATTACCCACAAGGCAACCCAACCACCGACAGGTCCTCTGGAAATCAAACGCTGAATTCATAAGCAATAAAATCTGCTCAATTCCATCTCTCGTTTCATCCCAAACTCCAGAACAAACCAGCCGGGTCTAGAGAGATGAATGGAAGCATAACTGTCCTCCGTTTCACCAGCTCTCCCCTTAGAAAATAAACTATTCGGTGAGGCTGCAATTCCCATCTCTGTTTCAAAGGGTTATACGTATCGCACTCTTGGAGGAATGAAGCTAATCTAAAACAGTGGATTATGTAAAAGAGGACCTCAGCTCGGGCTAATCCTTCTCTCATGTCTGCGTGCCGCAGCGTTCTTTGACGGGGAGGTTTAAAGTGGAGCGACCAGGTAAATGTTGTCATGTTGCTGTTCCCCCGAGAGACACAGAAATAATGCTGCTGTGACGTCTCTGTCCCGATACAAACTCCTACGACACTCGGCTTAAAGAAGACCAGCGAGTTCAATTATATTCACATGCCGATAGCTGGAGGGTCGCTTGCAGCATTTGTCCACACTACGAATGCCCATGATCACTTGCCCTTGACACTGCCCTGCTTCACATTATTTAGTTGCTAATGATGACGATGAGTTGGCATGTAGAATCATGGGATGGTTCATTGCCCAACTCCTTGAGCCACATGTTGACACAGTGAGTCCGTGTTTGTGCCTGCATGGTGGACATGACACGTCTGATTTTCAAATTTTTGAACAGATCTGGTGTTTCAGTTTCACACACATGTTCAGTGTTTTTGTGAGTGTAGAAACAGAGACTTTGAGTTTAATCGCCTGGTAAGTCTGATAATGACATGAGTGGACAGTCTCTCTCTCTCTCTCTCTTCAGACCCCTCTGTCCTCGGCTGACCACTCCCTCTTCACGCCCATTGGCCCCCGCAACCAGAGCTGACAACCGATTGGCTGCAGAGAGGGGGAATCTGAAGCATAGGACTCGTTAATTATGCAAATCCAAGAAACTGATAGGGAGACATTTTAAAAATTGGACAGGAAACAGGGAAAGAGAAAAAAAACAATGAAGCTCTTCTCTAGTTGTCATAAATATCCATCTCTGCATCTTATTTACAGCTCAAAGTTGACTTTCTCTCTCCATTTTCAAGTAAGCAGCAGTAATCATCACATTAACAACTCCCTGGATGTTGGTCTTTTCCTCCCCCCCACTCACAGCTCTGTTCCTCCTCTGTTGCTGGTACGCTGCTGGCCTTTCCCCTCTCTTGTTGTTCACTGAGGTCTGTGGGCGGATAACACCGCTTCACTGATCCACAACTCTTGAAACACTACTCATCACTTCACCCCCCCCCCCCCCCTTATTTTATTTTCTTCATCTGTGTGAAACTACTTCAGTACCAGATCATTCTTTATATGCATAAATATGTCATTTATTTCCAGTGTTTTTTATTTCATGAATCTTTAAGACCAGCACCCAGTCGACTTTCAATACCAAAATAATAAATGTATTTTTAGGACCACTTATACTACCTAGTTTGGGATCAATAAAGAACATCTATCTATTTATCTTATAGTTTTAATCTACCTTTAATCTTTTTTGGTTCATGTTTTACAAACCTTTTGCGTGTCAGTGTGGATCGTGTGGAGAACACTGTTTGGTTCACTATCGAGCGGCTCTGCAGTCCTGCAAAACCAACAGAGCTCGGCAGTATAACACTGCCTGCCAAGCTGCAATGTGGAGAAAACTGACTCCTGCAGGATACTGCACAGGGTGGAAAGGGGGAGCGCTCAGCCTCACCTGACTCTCTTGTGTCTTCCAGCTCCATTTCTCACATGCAGTCTAAATGTTCGACGACTAGATATCGTTGTATTCCCATCTGCAGATGGTGAGGCACACTACTCACCTGTGAGGGCAAAGCTGGCCGCTTTCTCGCCCACAACAACTTAAGAGTCAGAGATGTGCGGTTCCCTGAGAAATACAAGAGGGTTGGCTTCTCACTCCGTCGGAAGTCTCTGAGGACAATTATGAATCTCTGGGTTTATAACTGACCGAGAAAGAGTCATAGGAGTGAGGAAGGGACGTAAGGAAAAACAACAATGAAACAACAAAAAGGGGCATTATTATTACAAACTTTACTGTCTGCTGGGTTCTTGTTGTGCAGGTTTATAAATAATAACTGCAAAACAATTTGAACTCAATGTTTCAATCCGGTATGATCATCTTTTAGTTGTAAAAATGTCAGATGTAACTGCAAAAAGAGTGCATCTTAACCATAATGTACAGTAATATCATGGCGAAGCTCATGGTAGGACTGAGAGTTGAACTGCAGAGTCCAAGACATACACTGCTCATCAAAAGAGAGGAAGTGGGAGGGCGGGAGAGAGGGAGAGAGGGAGAGAGAGAGAGAGAGAGAGAGAGAGAGAGAGAGAGAGAGAGAGAGAGAGAGAGGTGGGATGGAGCAACATAAGGGGGCAAGGGGGTGAGATGGAGTATCTGTGGGAGTATAATTAACTCCATGGTCTGCCTCCCTGCAGGCCTGCGGCATACTGCCCTGAAATGCTGAATCAGTACACAGATAGACAGAATGGCGGGGGGGGGATCTGAAGTGAAGCAAAGGCATCCCATGAGGATGGGTTGTCAGAGGTTTGCGCATGAAGACAGTGTAGTGTAAATAATGACCAAGTGTGAACGTATTAAATGTAACACAAGAGCTTCCCTTCACGATTCCCTTAACAGCTACAATGAACAGATGGTACGGTTTAAAATGTGAAGCAGGTTGTCTGTCGAGTCCACACTGAACTTTTTTTTTCCAAGTGCTTCCAACACTTGCAGATGCTTCAGGCAGCGGCACAGAGGCAAACCCTTGCATCGTCGAGACCAGAGTGACATCTAGAGGTGGAACTATTGACATGACCTGCGATGAATTTCCACTGCAGGGCTGCTGATGGATCCAGTAACCTACGTTGTTTCTGTGATACTGAAGAGCTGCTCAGCTCAGAAGTCAACTGGTTGTTGTGTGTAAATTTGAAAAAGAAAGAAAAACACTGGACAAACTGAGTCTGTTGTGGGTGACCATGTTGAGAAGGGTGCTGACCCAGTGGCAGACGGGGCAGTTACAGTTGAAAGTTATTATTCTGTCACCAGGCTGGGGGGGGGGGCAGTGAAACCAGCAACCAGTAAATAAAGTGAGTTCTTCAAAACATCGAAGCACGTGACATTCTTCAACAACAGGATCAGGGCTAGTTCTGGAAAATAAAACAAAAATGTCTGGTATTTTTTATTTTCAAATAGAAACTGTCTTTTCAGGGGACAGCTACAAGGCCCATCAGAGTCTCTTACCGTTCATTTGATATAATATGTATGACTTTCATTTCATAAAATGACACAATCAAATAGGTGCTGCCTTCAACTCAGGCAAATGTTACGCAAGTGTCCCACACACCATGAAATAGCTTTCACACAAACTTTATCAGCTTAGATCAACGTCTTAGCTTACATACAGCTGATCGATCAAAATCAATCAAAATTTAATTAAACGGCTGACGAGCGCTCGAAGTTTGTGCTCAGACTGGATGGGCAATACAGATGATGGCAAATTAACGGAAAAGCCAACATAAAGTGACATAGTACGGTGTCAGGCCCCACAAGCTGTTCTGTGGTGCACTTTTGGCAATGATGCCCCAAGTGTTTGGAGTTATTGTTCCCTCGTTTGGTGTTTTGATGATGGTGGTAGAGAATGCTGTCTCACACAGTGGTTCAAAATCTCCCATGGGTTGGATTGGTTGCTGCCAAGTCCATAGCATATGATTAATTTTCATAATCATCAATAGTCAGTGACCCATCATGTCCTACGGAAAGGGGTATTGACATGCTCTTTTTCACTTATTTTTCAGGTTTTTCCTTTAATTCTTCACTCGTCTGTACCTCCACACTGTAGCGGTTCCATTCTTTCAGCCATGTCCCTTCCCCTGGTTCTGTGTGTCTGAGCTGGTTTCAGGTTGATGGTCTTCCCTCGGCAGGAAGCCCCAAGTTCTGAGCAGATCAAACCGCTGGGAGGGAGGAGTGGAGAAGTAGTCCCTCTGTTTCTGAGAGTAGGTCTGGACTGGACGGACGACGTCTCTGTAGCTCCAGTCCTGTTGACGAAAATTAGAAAGAACATTTTACGACTTAACATGGCCAGAATCGTTACTCAAGTAAATTAAGCTGTCACTGAAATGGAATTTTAACTTTCTGAGGAAATGTTATAAAGTACTTTTAAAATCCATGAAAGATATACATCGATGCTGCGTTTCATTCCAGGAAAATGTATTTAATCGTAAAGCAATCGAATTTTCTCCAAATCCAGACTAAATTTATGGATCGTTTTCAGATCATTAAACAGCGAGAATATCTTTAATACTGGGGCTCAATATCAACTCAAGCTCAATATGTGTTAAACAACGGAAATTAAATAAATTCCTCCATTAGAATAAAAATATTTCTCATTGGTGTTTTCTTTTTGCTTCAAATCTGCTTAGTTTTTTTGTGGAAAACATATAGGTATCAAGTTAAGCGCTGATAAAAGAGACTGTATAACGACACATGTTAAGTCTTTAATCTCATCTCACCTCCACTACAGTACAGACTGAACAGAAAACTGAAATTTTCTCAGGAGGGGGCGCCACAGGACAACAAAACCTTCAACACATCGATGGTATTTTATCTGAAGGCCATCTGTCTGGTGCTCTTTGAAATAAATCGCTGGTGTCTATTTACAGTAACGTATGTGCGAACACGTATTACAAGTGACAGTGCTGTGATGCTGTACCTGCCAGTGAAAGTTGAAAGCCTCCAGCAGCTGTATCCGGCTCTCTCTGGTGGGCACACAGTCCGGAGGAATGGGCTGCACCATCTCTGAGCCCAGTGTCACATCTCCAAACACCAACAGAGCTCGAATGGCAAACCAGCCCCCGAACCTCGGATGCACGCACACACCAAACATTTTCTGTGGGGAAACAGAGGTAGACGCACAAAGTTCAAGTCAGGAGGGAAACACTGATCCACAAAGTATTGGCGAGTTATCTTTGCAGCAACGAATGAGACTCCACAAAAAAAAAGCATTACTCTTTCAGCCCAGGGTTGGTCCGTGACATCAGACTGTTGGTAGTAGAAAGCTGCTCCGGACACGTGAGCCGCAGTCTGCGCCAAAAACTTTGGCTTCCTGCTAGGCAGCAGCTCGTAGTCAAACCTCAGATCCACCTCCTGCCCTGGAAAACACTGCAGGGAGAGGAGAGGGAAACATTCAGGTGGCACAACCGGAAAACAGCTACAGTTGGTTAGAGCAATGCGATGGTAGATGCCTTGGAATCCGAGACAACATACGTGTCCGTCGGTCCCGTCCTCTCCCTGCACACCACCTCACCTGTGAGACGGCAGAAGTGACACAGTGTTTGACACACTGGTCTATGGGGTCTGTCACCACCCTGCAGCCCCTCTCCTCCATGAAGGGCAGGAAGGCTTGTTCAAACATGGCAGGGGTGCTGAGCACCACCAAGGCCAGGCTGTCATCTGGGCACGACAGACGCAGCGTTGCAGGCAGCAGCGAGTTATACCAACCAACCTGTGTGAATAAACAGTTCAGCAAGAGAGGATCTCACACACACACACACACACACACACACACACACACACACACACACACACACACACACACACACACACACACACACTTGTTTTGCAGTACCTTGAGAGGGTGCACTTCAAATCCCTGTTTTGATAAACACTCCTCTAACAGTCCGGTCACACTTTCCACGCTCTGTGTGGCAGCCGCCATTGTTGCATGTCAACACAACGCGTGGAATTGTGGGTAATGGTGTTTTGGTTTTTTTGCGTCTCCAGTGTGAGGAATGTAACTGGACCAAGACTCTTTCGGCGGCGATTTGTTCTTTGACTAAACGAGTGGCTGCACTACGACTCACAATAACGCGTGTGTCGAAGTAACTTTGCTGCAGTAGTTGTGTAACTGTATGTACTAGTACTACAATACCCAGAAGACCCCGGGCGGCTACGTCATACGCAATCACGTCGCCGTTATGGGCTCCTGGATTTAAAACACGGACACGTCCTTGTTTTTATAAAAAAAAATGGAATTGCGGCTCTCGAGGTTTTCTGTGAGTAGCATGAACGGTTCGCTCGCTCAGACATTTACATAGAAACTGTTTTTAAATGTACGTTTTCAGTGCCAGGTCGTGAAGTATAAGGACATGCCGACCCCACTCAGTGACTTGGTCCGAGTGTGCTAACTAAGGTTAGCTCAGTTTACGCCGTGTTACCTGCACTGGTTAGTGCGCATTCGGCTACGTCATGTCAGCCGGGCTGTACCGGGGGGAGGGGGTCTTTCCCTGGATCACTGTTGGTGTAATGTCTACAGTTGTCATAAGTGCATCCCACTACCATCGAAATGAATGAAACCGGCTTGGTGAAGTCATTTTCATATTTGACGTTCGTCAGTTTTCGCCTCTGTTATCTTCATTGGCTCCACATCTAAACCTCGACCTGTCCCAGTTTGGGGATGTGTTGGAGAGCTCATCCAGGAAGATGTTTCACAGATTGGATCAAATCAAAATCACCAAAGATAACGATGCAGTGGAGAGAGCGCAAGGCATTGCATGTCTGCCCACTGCGCATGTGTCACTATAGGCGTTGTCAGGGACGACCCATTTCAATCTTCAATAACCTTTTTGTTTTTAGACATAGGAATGTCAAACCACTGTCATTATACAGAATGGCAGCCATTTAATATTTCACACCTGAGAGTTTTAAAAAAAACCAATACAAAGAAAACATTTAAAAATTAAAGGTTTACACTCATTTATGAATGTATTCAATCAAACCTCCTCTCATGTCTCTGTGACATCCACTCACAGCATTCACAGCTGTTAGTTTGTGGAAAGGTCTTTGCAAATCCATCATCATCCTTACCAGTGAAGAAAAATGAAAAACCTTGAAATATGCCCATTAAAGGAATATGCTCACCGATAATGATGCTTAGAGATTTGCACAAACTAACAGTTTTAAGTGGATGTCACTGACACATAAGAGGTGGTTTACCCCCGGTAATTTACTAGCCAGTAGGTATAGCAGTTTATTCTCATGGCCCTCCATTGTTGGCGTTTCTCTTATTACTATCTTTAACATTAACAGGCTACACAACATATCATGTCACCAGCAGAGCGTATAGCTGTCGGCTCTGTGATTGGTCGAAAAGGCAGACTCGGCTAGCGTCCCTTGGACCTTTTTTCACTGTCTGAAATGCAGACTTCTACCCGACAACAGCAACAAACTTATTTCTGATTGGAAGGAGGGTTCACCAAGGGAGGCAAAGCCGTTTTAGCCTCCTTTGATACAAAGGACACGACACGAAACCCAGCAATAACCTGAAGTGAATTGCACTATGTGTAGGCAATAAATACACATAGAATCTCAAACTAAATGGTCTTATACTGTCACTACATATATCGTTTCCTCCCTGACGAGCCGCGGTGGAGACTGCATGGAGATGTGCCCCCATACACTGGCCTGGAGACTACATAATCAGATGGATATGCAATTATCAGTCCGCACACAGCTTCCTGTGCAGCAGCTGATAGCTGATAATCGTCACCACAAACATGCAAACACCAAGGCCTGCTGCAAGTCATTAGGCTGTACAACTGCAACTACATTAACAAATCCTGGCACTTTTGCACATCTCATGTTACCAGGTTCCTTTGCACATTTCCGGCAAGCACATTACTGCTCTACTTTATGCAATTTGTATATTTTCACATTTGTATTTTGTGAGGTGTGTCTGATCCCTGCTGCTGTAACACTCGAATTTCCCAGCTTTGGATCAATAAGGTACCTATCTGTCTTTAGTCTCTCATGAAGTGTGGGAGATCTCAGCTGGCTTGTTACCTCACCAACCAGCCACGAAACAAAACACGTCTAAAGTTACTGGTGGTGTTTTGTGTAACATCACTGACCGGCCACTTAACACCGCCTTGTGTGTTGTTGCCCCATGAATCAAGAATTACATACTTCTGCTTAAAGATCTATGATTTGACAATTTCACTTCCTGCGTTTCTTCTTCAGATCGACTCAAACATGAACTGGGACAATCAGCTGAGCTCTATCTTGTCCGTAGCCGATGGCAGCGTTGCAAAGATGAGGGTGAGTGCATTCAAATATGCTTCTATTTATGAACTGGCTTTGTAGGAAATAAGACACTCTTTTCAAAGAGTGTGTGTGCTGAGGGATTTTCGATTAACAGCTGGGAGAATCATATAAAATACACAGGCGCCTTCGCTGTGGTGTTGTGGTCAGTTGTAAATTGTTGTTATTGTAGCTGTCTATAGATGGCAGTAATGCTCCACTAAAGATTTAACGGGGGAACTGTTACTGAAAGTGGGAAAGTACTAACCTTTCAATCTGAAAAATGCTTTTGTCAACAGGAGAGACTCACCTCACCAGGGAAATTCTCCAAAGCGAGAGAAGGTGGGTGAACCCTTTCAGATTTATCACTATGACCTAAAGGGGAAATTATCTATTTGTGTTAGATTCTTATTCATCCAGGTCATGGTTATCCGAAAGCTCAGAATCAGGAGCAACACAGATGTGGTTGTAGATTCTTGAAGATTTTTCATCTTTTGGATTAGAGGTCTGAAACGTCCTGCTGCACATTCCTCTTCCTCTCCAGATTTGTTTCCAGTGAGGGAGCGGATTCATGATTCCGATTTGAACCCTCCTGCACCTCCCCCTCGAGCCCTTCTTCCCCGACAGCCTTCCCCCTCTCTCAGCTCTAATGTGCAGTGGGCAGACCTCGCTGCTGTTCAGTCACAACTCCAGATGCAGAGCCAGGTGTGATATTATTTTTGTTCAATCAAGCAGGTGTGCAATAATTTGTTTGATCATTGCCGAATGTGCAAGTTAAAGTAGTTGCTGCATTCATGTGGTGTATTACAGTGTTGCTAGCACTGACATGATTCCACATGTCTGCTTCTAATGTCTTCGCAAGGCAATTAACTCACTCACCAAGAAACTCCACGACATGGAACGGGAGCGACAGTCACAACAATGTCACATCCAGACACTACAAGGTAACAGCTGCGCCAGGACAACTCACCTCAGTCATGTTATCTTCACACAAACACAGCCACACCGGACTCCTGTTATTGTCTAACAGAACTCTGTTTGATCTGGTCACATATGAAAACTAAACAGAGACTGTCAAGATGTTAGAGGTGCTACATTTATTATTTTTGCATAGATAAATCATAACCACACGAATATTAATTGTGTGTAGCTTCCAAAATGCATTATGTTATTCTGTGCTGCAGTTAAGTCTGATAAACGGTTGAGGCTGGTTGGCAAATACAGTTTCAGTTAAAACAGAATCATTTACAGTTCACTAATTTTAAGTCTCTGACATTCATGTTTACATGACCATTTGCTTTGAATACTGTACATCTTTATTTTTTTATTCCAGGTGTCTTCAACTCATCCGAAACTCAAAATCAGAAAAAAAGATACAATATTAATCCACTTCATGCCTCACCTTGCCTCCTCCCTGTTACTTTCACTATTGAATTTGATTTATTACAGTTTGAATGAAAAGTGTTGCACACATCTTTGACCTGCTGTAGCTGTACCAAACTCCAAACCTTTAGTTTGCATTTAATATAATTAATGTGATTTCCACCATGATTATTATTGGAGAGAATAGAGTGAAACCTTTGGCATAATCCTCAATTCAACAGGAAGAAGAATTATTCTTAATTGTTTGTTTTGATTTAGTTTTAGGAAATGTGACCCCAGCACACACTCACTCACTACCTAAGCACCTTCTGTGTGAAAGAGCACAAAACCCACACCAAGAGAGGATTCATTCATAATTTAAGATGTTATGTAATTGTAAGGATTTTTCCACAAGGCTGCTACAGGAGGGGGGGAAGAAACCCTTACTCATAGAAACCTCTCTTCTTTTCTTCAAGACGAAGTTCACAGGCTGCGTGAGGAGTTGAGGGAGAATGAACGAGAGCGGGACGAATCAAGGAGGGGACAGAGTCCGGGAGCGGAGAGAAGGATGGAGCAGTGGAGGAGAGAGGTGGGACGCGAGCTGAGCAGTCTGCGGGGACACGTCACCAGAGCCACGTCGCTAGGCAACATTGAAGAAAGGTGCATTGGGGTTGTAGCTGTGGGCTGTAAGTGCAGACTAAACTCATGACAGGACCAGCTCATGATTGACGTGAAAATATTTCATAAACACTACATATATATATATGATATACATATACATTTCCCAGCTTGGGATGGATACAGTACAAAAAGACTACTACGAAGACACCTGAGTAACATTTTCATATTTTGGGATGAGAGGGAGGAAATTACGTCTCTCTTACTTTGCCCCCAGTTTCAGTTCAAAGCTTCGCCGAGAGGAGCTGGAACACTTGCGGAGGGAGGTGGACCAACTGAAAACACACTTAAGTGAGTCACACGCCAAGAACACATACAGCATGCCCTTGCATTGATCCTGCGGGAGTTTACATGTCCTGAGCTCTGTGCTGGCCTGTCAAGCAAAAGGCAAGTGCAGTCTTGCTCACCGCGTCGGCTCTTTCTTCTCTCTGACAGGGCGACGGGAGGAGGATGTGTTCCTCCAGCAGGCCGAGGACAGAGAGACCAGGATACAGTATGAACGCAGCTGCAAGGTGAACACACACATTGTATCATGCAGGTCGTGTTTGCTTGTGTGGATTTGTGGTTTGTAGTCTTTCGGATCCTTAACCTTTAATTTTGTTTGCTTTGTTCAGACAATGGAGGAGCTAACAGAAAGCTACAGAACTCACAGCACTGACATGGCAAAGACCGTCTCTCAGTATTCACACACACAGCAAGAGGTCCGCCACATCAGGTAAATGAGTGAGGAAGTGCACAAATGTTTGTGTCTGCCGGGTTATGTGTCGTCATTCTGTGGATTACATGTGTTGCATTTTGATTTCTCACAACAGAACAGTTGTGTCAGAACTGAAAGACGAGATCAGAAGTATAATTCTTCGAGAACGTGAACCAACGTCTTTACTGTCTGCACACACATCAGGCAAGTCTCTGTATCTCTGACACACACTTACCCACATGCACGCAGCATGATACAACTATTTAGTCATATTTTACTTTCTGATTCAGGAGCATCACCCTTTGCACTCCCTCAAGGCCACAGTAGAGGAGTCAGAGTAGAAGAGCCAGACTCTGAATCAGAAGACTTCAGCCCGACCCCGAGCCTGGCTGAGATCAGCTCTGATGATCTGTCATGGCTGGAAGAGAAAGATTCAGGTATGGATGAATGGAAAAAGGTGGCAAAGCGTAGTTGCCTTGAGCAACATCAGGTACTAAAGTACAGCAGCAGCATCATATCTTTTTCTCAAGCTGCCTGTCCACCTACACGCACAACAACAGAAACATGTTCTGACAATTGGATCAAACACTCCGACCAACAGAAAACCTTACATGGGCGGCAGATGTGTACACACCGATGACAGTTTTAACAAGATGGGACATGTAGTACCCCCTCCTGTTCCCCCCACACACATCTGGCTGAACCTTTGCACTGACTCATCCCAGTATTTCTGACTAACTGTGGAAAGCACTCGTCTGTGTTTACCATTTCAACACACTGTTAGTTCGAGGAGTAGCTTGACATTTTGGGAAATATGCTTATTCGCTTCCTTGCTGAGATTTGAGATGAGAAGAACGATGCCACTCTAATGCCGTTTCTTGAGTCTCTGCCTTTTCATTTTTATCTTCACGGACAGGACGTAACTGCTCCCAGACAAGAAGTAGTCCTGCGCATCACACCTATAAAACTACCTTTCTTACGTATTTGACAACAAGATCAACCATTAATTATTTCACTCTAGTTGTGACAGGAGGCACAAACAGATCCAGGCTAGCTGTTTGCCCCTATTTCCAGTCTTTGTGCAAAGCTCAACTAAAGCTTCATTTTTTACCCTCCAGACAGAAGTTCTTCTCGCCTAACTCTCAGCAAGAAAGCAAATAAACATATCCTAAAATGTTGAAATATTCCTTTTTAAACTTATCACAGAAGAAGTTAAAGTGATATATTTAAAGGTAGAGAATAAGTGTAGCAATTACATGAAAGGAAACTGTACAGCTCCATTGTGAACAAGTTTGTTTTCCTGCTGTGTTCCTCCATCTGGAGATAAAGCACTAAAACTCTAATTTCTCTGCAAAGCCATTTGTTTCCTGCTAAATTTTACACAGTGTCTGTGTGTGTGTTTGTGTGTGAGCGTGTGAGCTCATGCACTGCTTACCCCTGAGACTCCTGACGTCTTGACGTTCCCGGAAGAGATTACGATCTCTGCTCTAAATGTTTCCCAGAGTGATTTAGACCCTTGAAGCCAGGCTTATTTGACACACACACACACACACACACACACACACACACACACACACACACACACACACACACACACACACACACACACACACACACACACACACACACACACACACACACTTGTTATGGGAAAACATTTGAATGTCTTCCAATAAAATCCCACATGGTAATAGCAGCAATGGGGCTCTTAGTCTCTCTCTCACACACACACACACACACACACACACACACACACACACACACACACACACACACACACACACGTTAACTGCTCCTCCTCTGCTTTTCACTTGTCAGCTCTTCATCAGAAGCTGCATGTACGCCTGAGCGTTCAGTCCAGACGGAGCAACTTTGCTGGTGCAGGATCAGATCTGGAGGATGGTGTTGATGATGACGATGATGATGAGGATAGAGATTATCTCCTTGATGACAACATGGACCCAGATTTAGTATCTAACCTAAGTCTTAATGACCTCTGACCTCTTCTCTGGTAAAGTTCTGTTAATTATAATTAATACCTGAGATGTATTAATACTTTAAAACTGATTCAGTCAGTGTTTACTTTTTAGTCGGAGCTCTGTTGGAAAACTCAAAACTATAAAACTAGACACAGGAAAACACGACCAGCCATATGGTTTATTTCCTTCGTTGTCCCGAGGGAAGAGGAACGCAATCAAAGAAAGGCAATAGCGATAAACTTGGCATGACAACAGTGGCAGATACATATAACAACGTGTAATTATGTCATTCTGCCTGAATATGATGTGTGATAATTCCTTGGTACCAGGGGAAATTTCCTTTTATTGTGGGAAATTCTCAAATGCAAAAGTGTTTAATGAAGCAAGATCCCTTTTTTGAGTGTCATTCAGAAAACATCTCCTTGGTAAAGAAGCACACACCCTTTACACCCATGTTTCGTGTCGCTGATTATAAATTATGGGTTCCAGCAGAGTTCACGGCAGAAGCACAGTGTTTGGAGAGCTGAAGCACAAGGTTTGGCTTTCAGCAAGATGAGACTGAAAATAGTTCTGCTTAGGTTTGTTATGATTGTTGGGGTAAGGTTCTGGTTTGATGTGGTCAGGGTTTGGGACTTTCATCTATACCCATGACTACAGTGGGATCCAACAGGACTCCACTCATCACAGTGCTTTTGATTTGCAAAGTAAGGGTCTTCAGTGAGCCTATACTGCCTTAAGTTGTTGTTTTTCATTTAATCAATGTGATAAATAACAAACAAATGTCACTTTTATCACTTGATGTACAGTCCTATAGCAAGTGTACCTTTTTATAGCTGTTAAGTTCTGATATCCATTGAAAAACAACACTGCTCAGTGTGGCAGATTTATGGATATTCTAACGAGGTTTTCTTCCTGACATAATGCACTCTAAAATCAAGAAGGAACCTGATGAGGGATGGGCTTATGATTCCTGGTAATGCAGCTGAAGCTAGAGTCAAGAGGAATCAAAAAACATTAACATTAGCCTACCCCCCCACCCCCCTACCTCCACTGTGATCTCTTTATATATGCTCAGTTAAGACAGCCAACTACCTTTATGCTGTCTTGTCTGACATGAGTCACACTGTACCAGGCCTGCAGGCTGGTGTCAAGCTGTTAAATGATTCAGAATCCAGACAGCCCCCATCGAGGGTCCAAAGACCACAGTGCAGAGCCGATGGGCAGGCTAGGTGCAGACAAGGGACCACAGACACTGTTCAGATCATCTAACAAGGAATATTATCTTAATAATGAGCCACAACAAAACGTCTCGGAAACAGTGAAAGGCACAGAGCAGTAGATAACAGTATTTAAACAAATCTCTTCGAAACATGATCTTGTTGTACGGCTGTAAATGTTGTAGTTAAAGAGACATTTAATGAATCTATTTGTTGTTGTGGCAACATAGTGACTGATGAATCAGACTGTACTGTATCACTTTTGCCAAGTATTGTGCAGCAGTGCTTCATCACAGCAATGCACTGATTCTGTCATTCTGTAGTCTGTAAAAGAAAGGTTTGTTTTTCGTCTTCAACAATAAAAGTCTGTTAAATTTTAAAGAGAGGAGCTCGTCTTTCTGTGGTCGCCTCTGCAAAGACAGAGAGAGTGCACTCTGTGCTGAGGTCCAAGATCTGTTCACAACAAATTATGTTGATGACAGAAGAGGGAATAAGAAACGGGAGAGCGTTTGTGTCAAAATACCTTTAATCGTACAACACCAATAGTCTATAATCCACACTTGGCAGCAAAGCCTCATTAATGCAGTCAGGATACTTTTGACACGTAAAGAAATGGACAAATACAGGAATTTACAGACACGTTTGCCCCTAAATCAGGAATTTCAAGTGTCTATTTTTTAATACTGGTTGTGCATATGGATGATAAGGATTCACTGAATGATTTGACAAGTATGAAAAAGATGTGAATCATATTTTATGGCCTTCACATTCATCAGATCTCACCCCACCTATGGTAGATTTTGTACCAACATGTCAGACTCCCGACTACCATCTGTGACAAGAATCTGTGCCATGGAGCACTGAAGCTGATCTGGGGGCTTAACACCCCATTAAGGCACTTTTATGTTTTGGGAATCATATTCATTTCCAGTTTTGATGTTTTTTTTGGTGGCACAAAAATGTATACCAAACAACGTTAAGCTCCAGTTCATACGCTTGATGTACAAGTTCTCATCTTAAAGCAGAAACATGCACATTTTTGGCTTAAACGTGTCATTATGATATTAAAACTGAATGCAAAGTGTAATGGTGATAGAAAAATTCAACCATATTGCGCCTGTATTGGTCCCCTACAAGACTTAATTTCCCCATGTTATTCTCTTTGCCACCGGGACACGGTTTTCGCGGAAAAATGGCGAGTCGATTCACGGCGTCACCCGTTGTGTAACCAAAACAAGGAAGAGAACAGCGTTCTCCTGGAATCTGTCCCCAGTGAGGGAAATGGCAGAAGGTGGAACGGCCGAATTGTCAAACACAACCTTGCATGAGAAAAACAATAGGCAAAGAACAAAAGCAGGCGAAGGAGGAGAGCGATAGAAAAAGAGATCAACCTCGGACGAGCAGTCACTGCATGGCGAGAGCTCCATGACTTGAGAGGCTTCGAAAAGGACATGCGGGTTGTCGTCCTTCTACTAGATCAGTAAGTAACGAAACCAGCCTACTTATTAATACTACTGGCTATTTAACTAGAGGTTATTTGTTCAAATTGTGATTTTTAAGTTTGTTTAGTTAGTTAACGCTCAGAGACAGAAAGTAGGAGCTTCAGTGTACAAACTTCTTTCCTCTCCCCCGTTATCTTTCAAAGTGATGTTGACAAGTTGCTCAGGAGCTCGGAGGAAAAGTCCTACAATGATACCACCTGGGACCACCAGGGGCGTGACAGTTGCCTGTTGCGTCTTTAACTAACTACGGGTTGTGTATGATTTGTATTGACGGGGTCATTCTGTTGTCCTGTATGTGTCTCACCTCCACTCACATGTTCCTGCACATTTACAAAGCGAAAAATACAGCGAGGCCTGACAATAAAAATCTATGGAATAATTCTCAACTCGCCTGCTGGGAACAAGGTGCCGTCGCGCCAGTCCATGTAACATTTTCTACGTGTTTGTGTCTGGTGAACGCTAGAGTAGCAAATAAGGCGAAAAAGTTTCATAAAGTCGTCTTTGCATGGAACAGTCATCATCAGTAGTATTTACAATGCACAGGCCCCTGGCCAATTTCAGTCTGCAACAGGAGCGCCTCATGTTAATCACGCTCAAGGCGAGTCTTCAAACAAAGACAAGTCAGAGCAGCTACTGGGCCGTCAGTGGGCCTTACGATGGGGGAAAAAATATACTGGAAAAGACTGGTAAATCTGCAAGTTAGTTGGTTGCAGTATAAATAGTAAACATTAAGAGCTGTACCTATGCTGTGTAAGGCACACTCTCCTGGGCTGGAGACGCCAGGAAAGAAACAAAAGAGCACAACACATATCCAACTCAGGCATAAAGGCGGCAGGACCTATCCCAGAGGGGGAAAAAACATTAAATATATCCACCATGCCTCCAAAATAATCATACACACACATAAAACACAGACCGTGATGTGTGCACTGCACTCTCTGTATACGTACAAACACAAAACATATTTTTCTCTCATTCGTAAAAAATATTCGTCCACTTATTTCCACTCCTCAAAGTAAAGTGCAACCTCATTTACTCTATAATCAGGCCGTTTGGGTTTTTTTTTCCTGTTCATTTCTAATCTCTGGCCTCCCCGGTCAGAATGCTACAGGCCTTCAGTCTGCCAGACTTTACAACATTGACTGATGGAAGGAGATTAACAAGTGCCATCTGATAAGAGTCTGGCAGGACAGGCTGAATCTGTGTCCAGGTGAAAACCATCACACGGACGGATACAACTGATGATGTTTCCTTGTGCTTCACGCCTACACTTTTCATCTAGGGAGATCAAAAATATCTTATACAACCCCAAAAGATGGGCAGGGGAATATTAACCATACCTTATTGAACAGATGCATTCGCCCTAATTTGTAAATGCAGGCATTGAAATAGAATTTCTCAAGGAATCCCACCACGGGTGATTTCTTCATTGTCCATTGCGGCTTCAATCATGTCCTTTCCTACACGCCAATGATCTGGATAAATGAAAGCAAGCCAGATATTTGCTCACACCTACCCAGAATTCTTTCTGTTTGGTGCAGATTAAGGCAAACGCTGGAGCACGAGCCTGGATTGAGGGAGAGTGTTTACGTGCCGAAGATTTCAGTCATGTCTCCGTCAGTAGTTGTACATGGACAAAGGTGTGTCCTCCATCATATCGTCCTGCAAAGGAAACATTTATTAACATAAGATCGTAAGTGCTCACATTTCAGATAACACATTTTATTAAGTTTGTTTAAGGTTTCTGAGTTGTAAAGGTAAGCTCTTTCAAGGGTTAATAACTCATCATAGCTAATCTTGTATTGATCTTTTAGAAACCATTAATAAGAATGTAAGCATCACCTGTAAAACATACAAATGATCATCATGTTTTTGTTTAATGTAGTGTGGGGTACACACTGGGTGCAGTGAATTCCTGCAGTCTTTTAATGCAGTTCATGTGATAAGATAGGCTAACTGGCAGCTGGTTGAAGCTTTATATTTACCGTACAGGCATGAGAGCACAATCGCTCTTTTCATTTAAGTCTGGACTAGAAAATAATCAGTCATGTTTCCCAAAATGTCAAACAATTTCTTAAAAACATAGTTTAATAAACTCTTAAAGTGGCTCTCTGAATATTTCATTCCTGATTGATTTAACGCCACCTAAAGTTACTGGTTGTCACAGCAAATGTGGTGTGATACAACAGGGTCACAGAATTGTGAGGGAACAGGACAAATTCTTGTTATTTTAATAAAGAATCAGGCAATAATCTGCCTTATTCGATCATTCTGTGAGCAACCGTGATCTGAATTTATGCCGCATAGGCACAAGTCTGCCGACAGTCTGCCAAGCTCATAGACGCATTGCATTTCCTATGACTACGTCAACTTTTCTTTTGCCAGTTTAATATTTTTAATGCAAAGCTGCAATAGTAGGAAACGTTCGGTTTGCATTTGCAGCAACTTAAGACGGCATTTTTTCCGTGAATGTTGCCACAATGCCTTTTGAGTTTCACTCAGGATTCTACCTTTAATTTAATTAGGGGTTTGTATAGTAATCCCTTAACTGTGCACTTTTATACAGTACATTACATTTTATAAATGTATTTTGTTCCGAATGCAAGAGCATTAGTATATGATTGATAATCTTTAGCCATTAGTTACAACTCATAAACCCTTTAAAAAGAATTACCGGCAAGAAAGTGGAACACATTCGGTTTGTAGCAGTAAATCTGCAGTCATTTCAAATAAGTACTTGTGAGGTTGCAACTGTATTTTCTCACAAATGTACTTTTCTCTGAGGCAGGACTGTAGCTGTTGCCTGAATGTCATGTACTCACCATAGGTAAATCCTGCAGCCTGCGGAACTCAGGTCGGTTGTCTCTTCGGCGCAGTTTGAGGAAGAGGAGCAGAGTGATGATGACAGCAGTGACGATGAAGGCTGTCACCAGGCCGGCCAGGAGAGGGTCTAGTGTGGGGGACTCGTGGACCATCATCGCTGGAAAGCAAACACAGGACATCAGTGAGAAGGGTCCATTTCTCTATTAAGAACGGATTTTGACGTGGCTTTCACTTTAACTTCACATTGTGAAAAAAAAAGGCAGAATCAGAGGTTCTTAACTCGCTGTTGGACACTGTGACTGGATCTAAATATAGATGCGACAGCAGCGAGACGAGTGTTTGAGTGCTCGAGTGTTCATCATGTAGCTCAGGACAGAATTGTCAAACACAGGATGGTGACGTTAACCCTGCCTGTTCAGTCCTTGCGCTCGCTGTTGTACAAGGGCACTTTATAGGGCAGAATTTTAAGGATTTTAAATCAAGAAGTTCATTTTGTACATGCGTACAATATAGTATATTTTAGAGAGCTGCTTAATCTGTCAGAACATAATCACCCGACCTCTCTCTGTTCGCACGGTATATCTCTCTGCAGGAGGCGTTTTTGGCAATGTATATATTTAGCTGGATGTTGCCATGGAATTCCATGGAGTTTTGTAAACTTAGTTGTTGTTTTTTTATATCCTCTGGTCCTCTGAAAGTAACAACAACCACGGAGCAGTGCATGCTCCCTGTTCCTCTGGCTAATGGAAAGAGGCAAGATGCCAAGCGTGGCCTTATAAAACCATACAGAGTGAGAGAAGCAGAGAGATTTTATATTTTAACTGTCAGCAGGCTTGTCAACTGAGAAACTTTTTCCTTCCAATGATGACAGCCTAGGCCTGGAAACAGACCTGTCATGGTGAAAGAAAATAATAATTATACACTGAACACGCAGAGTCCAGATACAGAAAGTGGATATAGAAATTATTTAGCAGACCAAGCGTGCGAGAGCGAGAAGGAAAAAGGAAAACAGAGCTGTCTCAAGGCCTGAATCCCATGACTGCCTCTGTCCCGTTCCCAAACAGAGCCATAATTGTGGAGTGCTTGGTGGCGACAGTGCTTGTAGGAGATGTAGACGGGGATGAGTGGTGTGTGTGTGTGTGTGTGTGTGTGTGTGTGTCTGTGTGTGTGTGTCTGTATGTAAAAGAGTGGACGCGCTTGTGCTGGAAAACAAAGCACAGAATCGCCTTTGTTGTAAACCCAATTCACTTGTGGCTCTGTCAATATCCAGCCAGTGAATAGTCCAGAAGAAATTTAAATACCACCGCAGAAGACGTTGTGCACTTACGGTCGCCACCCACGTTGAGCTGGGAGGGCGTGTCGGCGTGGGCCTCGGCCTGGGCGGTGGGTCTGCTCGATGGGGCGCTGGTGGACTTTGCCCGGTCCTGGGGTGCGTGGGAAGTGCGTGAAGTGTGTGGAGGTGTGAGCGTCTGCGACTCTCGAGAGGAGGAGGTGCTGGATGTGGAACTGGACCGGGTGCTGGTGGTGGTGGTGGTGGTGGTGGTGGTGGTTTCAGGCTTTGGTGGCTCAGGTGTTGGGGCAGAAGTGGGAGACTGTGTTTTGGGTAGGGTGGGCTGCTCTGAGGTTGAGATGGATTCATCGTTTGATGTGTTGTTGGTCACTGTGTCTGCGGGGGCATTGTGAGCTGTGTGTGGGGGGCTTGTAGAGGTGGTGGTGGTGGTGGTGGTGGTGGTAGGTGAGGTGTGAGAAGTGGTGGTGTGGCTCTCAGTTAGAAGAATTGGAGACTTTGTTGTCAGTTCTTCAGTTAGGTTGGAACTGTTTTCAGGAACGGCAGACGCCGAGGGAAAGGCGAGGTTGGTATCTACAGAAAGAGAAAGACAATGCTGTCATCGAATAACTGTTATGACTCTACCAGGCAAAGACTTTTTCTGCCGTGCTGGTGTAATCACCACGCTGACACTAGCCTTGTCCATATATGAAATGTGTTCAAGTATCTGACAGGAGTGTGTGTTCTCATCTAAATCACTAAAGGCCATGCAGATAGTCATGGTAGTTAGTTAGTCCAGGTTCTGTGACATACATCTGTAGTTTTCTGCCTCCACCCTTTACACTAGAGCTGAATACATTTTTATCAATGAAAATTTCAACATGCATGGTTCCCAGAAGAAGTATCCTCATGACAATTGTGATCGTCTGACTTTTTCCTCCACTTCCAACATGAATTTGACATTTGCGGTTCAGTGTCACGATATAACTACAAGACATCAAATTTGGTACAGATTTCCGTCTTCCCCCTCGCTATGAATTGTAATAACTCGGACCCTTTAACTTTGAATCAACATCCAACAGGCTAATGACATTTGATCCGCCACAGCTATACTCTATAATCTGTAGTGCTAATTAAAAAGATATCAGCGTGCGAACAAACTAAACTAACGAACTTTAATGGACATGGGTTCATACCTGCTTAAGAGAAGCATGGTAGCACTGTCAGTGTGAGCACCACTGTGCCTACGTATGTGCAGCCTCACGGAGTCACTTGCATGGCTGTGGACACTTGTGTACATACTCCCACAGGGTTTGCACCACGAATAAAAATCCATTCACCTCTATTGTGTCAGGATGGAGGCAGAAGACTAGAAGCCAAATATCCAAAACTCAAACAATGGCCTGATGCCACAGATATACCAGCTAATTAAACTGCATAAATAGAACTAGTCTTTCCCCACTGGATAAACAAACTGCCTGAACGTGTGCACTCGTCTGTGAGCCAGCACATGAGAGAGAGTGTTTCACTCCCCCTGCCACCTTCACCGCCTTGTGAAAAGTCACACGGCATTTAATCACTTCTCTCGTCGACACCGTCGCTTCAGAGTAAACTTTCCTGCAAGTGGATTTCACCATTGCTCTCCAAACAAATTGAAGCCAATGCTCAGCTCGGTATTACGTTCTCTCTCTCTCTCTCTTATCTCACACCATCTTAGGCTGGCATGTGATAACTTTTTGAAGACCGAGCTCTCTGTGTCTGTGCTTGTGTCGTGTCGTGTGTCGTGTGTGTGTGTGTGTGTGTGTGTGTGTGTGTGTGTGTGTGTGTGTGTGTGTGGGGCACGATTGTCAACAGTCTGTAACCATGTCACTCGCTCTGTGGCTCTCTTCTGGACTTGGAGAGCAGAGATAAGGATGTTTAAATTTAGCTCCTAGGCTCTGAGCCACCTGCGGCTAAAACTCTTCAGAAGTGTGATAAAAAACTTCCATTCTGGAATAATAACTTATAATAAATTTTTTTCTTGCACACCCACCAGTAGACTCAGTCCACCAATCACGTTTCCTATTTAATTTTTACATCTTGTTTCTTTTATTGTAAATGCGAGTTGAATAGTTACCGTTATCCTTCTTTGGTTCTGGAGCTTGAGAGGTGGTCTCCCCGTCTGTAGTTGCATTGCCGCTCAAACTTCCGGTGCCACCGGAGCTTTGGTCTGTGTCGGAGCCGTTTGGTGCCGGAGCCGGATGACTGCTGGGCTTCAGGGTAGAGTCTGCAGCTGGGGCCTCGGTGGCCAGCTCGACGCCAAGAGCACTTTGTGAGGCAGCAGCATGGTCATTACCTAATGAGGAGAGGACAGGGCCAACGCTGGTTAATGGCCAATCCCTGGTCATTCTTGATCTTCAGAGTCATAAACAACTTATTAGCTTATTATTGCAACCACATTTGTGCAACCTCCAAAGCGACATTTTGAACAGGCAAAATCTGAATTCATGTAGAGAGTTGTGAAGTGTTACTCCATTGTTCATCCAAACAGCAATTAATAAAACTGAAAATATATATGGAAAGCAGCACTGCACTTTAGTAGAACTACGTGCTCAGAGCACCACTGTCAAGTATGGATCAGTGAGCTGCCTCACTGGAGCAAACACCAGTTTAGTGTCTCACTATGACGTTAGGAAAGAAGATAACGTGTCATATTCATTTGGAAAACACAATGTTTCTTTTGTATGGTTTATAAATGGAACGGTTCCCAACTGCTTTTGACTCACAACCCTTGATTTTTTTTTTTTAGGCGTTTCCTGATTTTATAAAGTAAAAGAAAGGCATCATTTTTGAGCAGGAATATGCAGGGTTTTTTTTCTTATTAAATCATTTTGTGACCACTTAGATCTGTATTACGTACTTTGTGGGGTCCTCATCTCCAGATTGGGAACCACTGAGCTAAACTGGAATTTGCAATAAATCACAATGCCACCACATTAATGTAAAACATAATTTCAGTGTACCACATGAAAGGGCTTAGGACCAAGTCTAACTTTTACTTTGCATGGCATCAACTACAAGCCACATTAGACGTAAGCCACTTTTTGGTCTCTGAAGTAACATCACTTTAATGAAGACCTTCCATCTCTCTCACTCTCTCTTTCCTCTTCTCCTTGATGTCTTTAGCACTGCACTGCTCGAGTAGGCTTCATCTCTGGTTCTGCCTGTTCCTTTTGATGAAGACCAGAGAACTAATGTAATGTAATGTCATTACTGTTTGGTTACACACTGCCGTGATGCCTTTCATTACCTATATAATCACTCACTTAGCTCATCAGCACACACACACACACACACACAAACACACACACACACACACAAACACACACACACACACACACACACACACACACACACAGAGAGGGAGTGAGGGACGT